>NC_133777.1:24689908-24794207 GCF_003597395.2 Chelonoidis abingdonii
CCCCCCCGTGTTGTAAACAAACACAAAGAATTGCCTGCAAGGAAAAGAAATCCAAGAAAAAACTACATTTAAACAAGGTGAATATGACAGAAGCCAACCCGTGATGCATGTTGTCGTGTTTCTCCTTTTAAAATTGCATGAGTTACACAGGAAGAAAGAGGTGTTCTCTATTTCCTGATTTGCTTAGAGCTTGTCTGCATGGCTCCACATTTCGGACTACGAGGGTGTGAATTGCAGCATGCACTAGCATGCTATGCTGTGACTCTCCTGGGTGGATGCTGGAGGTGTGAACTAAAAAGTACTGAATTCATGTTAACATAGTCCTCTTTCAAACAGGATTAGGTTAACACAAACTAGATACCATTCAGTTCACTCCTGCAGTGTGCACATGGGGGAGTTACGACACTGCACACCAGTCTGCACTGCAATTCACACCTCCATAGTGCGGACTGTGGGGCCATGTAGACATAGCTAGAGTTCTAGCTTCAGGTTTAAGGTTATTTAAACGTAGTTTGCAGTTATCTATTTAGGGACCAGTCTTCAGAGCACCCCTTCTGGGAGGGATTTGGCCCCTATCAATAGGGGTGGTCAGAATTCTTGCAGGTATTAATCTCTAGTTCCTGTTGCTAATTATCTGCTCTTAGCCCTTGAGTCGCATAAGGATGGAAGAATATGGAAATAAGCAGCATGGTTTCAGATATGAGCAGTAACTATTTGTCCAATTTCCACAAGCCTGTTGTCTATCCAACTGACAGTAGTGGGACCTACGGCAATCCATTTTGCCTCTGTCACTCAGTTTCTCTATCTGTAGAGTAATGCTACTTAACCTGTGGGAAGGGCTTGTGAGGCCTACAAATTAAGAGGACTGTGTCAGAGCTAATTGTTACAGGTGGACATTTTCACAGTTGTACAAAGGGAGAGCATCCCCATGTTTGTGTGCACATCTCTCTTCTATTGTTCTGGAAATACTCCCATTTTTATGATTTAAAATGCAACTTTAAATCTCTGAAGATGAACAGTGGCAAGCACGGCTAAGTGCTTAAAAAGCAGCACATCATCATTCAGCTATTGTCAGCAAAGGTTCTGAATTGCCAGGCCGTGAAATCCTGCACACCTATAATTTTTGCAGCTTTTTTGCTCTGTTAACTTTCAGAAGCAAAGTGAACAGAAGGTTAAAAAAAAATACAGTAATGCACAGGCAGTTTGTTGAACTGAAATAATGTGACTAATTGGCAAGCCCTTCTCCATGACAATCTGACAAAATACGCAAAACCCAGCACAAAGAGCTTTTCAGCCAAGATCACTATGGCCAGAAGAGATGTTGCAAAGATAAAAGGGACAGAAAATAGTTATCCCCCACTCAATAGCACTAATGCATTTCTGTAATGCCCAGAGTTATATTTTGCTATTCCTTCCAAATACACTACGTATGGGCCAGATCTTCAACTGGTGTCATAGAGCGAGGCCAATTTACACTCACTGATAATCTGGCCCATATGTGTGGATATGGATAAGAAAAAATATAGATACTCAAGTCAATAAATTATGCCCTAATCCAAGCCATGGAGTAGATGAATGCTTAATGTTCCAGTACCCCAATTTTATAAACACTTCTAGATTTCCCATTACAGAAGGGTAGAAGAACCCCAGCTGTAATTACTGAGGGCCTGCTCATAGGCCTATTGTAATCGATAGCCAAGATTCCATTAACTGCAGTGGAGGCCCTGATACATGACCTTACACTAGAAACTGGAAAGCAAACATCTTCTGTTCAAGTAACAAACTATTAATTGCACTGAAAGTATGCCACTAAAAGAACAGCATCTAAGAATACTAAACTTTTAATCTTATGGGCTAAATTCAGCCATGGTGTAATCACATTGGCTTTAATGAAATTATACTAGGGTTGAATCTGGCTCATGAATAAGAACAGAACACATTTGAAAAGTATGGGTAAACGTGTTTGCCTTTGAAGAAAAAAAAAAATCAGAGTAAAAACTTGATATTTTCTAAACTTTCTCTCCCTACTCCTACCCAGTAAGTTCAGAGCATGGGGAGAAGTACCAGGGAGAAGGGACAGCCTGGTGGAAAATATGCCAACCCACCAAATGTTTGTAGTCACCACCAGTGTGACATTGTACTCAGAACAAGAGATTTCATGGACTACACTGAGAACCATTCACAACTGCTATGAGATAAACTGTCCTTTGGGACCAATTTCAGAAGTGTGCAGGCTGAGTTCAATATGCCATTTTCCCCACTGATGAAAACAGAGGGGTGTTACACTGTGGATGAATTTCGCCCTTTATGCCTATTCCACTCAGTTTTTGCTTGAGTCCACTTAAACCCTTAGAGTACGCTCTCTTGGAATTTTGGAATATTAATTGATCTAAAGCTGTCTGTGTGTGTCAGTGTCATGCAAAAAACAGCTCCTGGTCCAAATGCAAAGAAGAAATCCAAGCCTACCAACCAAGTCGGAGCACTAGCAAGAAATAGATATACGGTCATTTCAGAACATTGTGTTGCATCCCCACAAAACCCAAGGAGCTTTGCATGCCTCTGTCATTAAGCAGTGATGCACGACTAACTATTTGCAAGTACTCTCCACGTAGAGGAGTAATGAGTAGAGCTGTGCTTCGCTACTTTGAGCGCTGGCAGACAAAGGTCTCTTCTGATTTATTTTTCAAACAGAAAGGGTCAGTCTCCACTACAATAAATAACGCTTATTTGATAAGAACTTACTGTTATGGATTTCCTCTTACTGTTGGTAATCTTGCAGTGAATTCTTCTTTGGTTTTCTCATGCTTTCTCTATTCTTTTCCCTGAACCTGCGGGGGAAAGGAATATTTTGAAAACCAATTTGTTTTTATAACAGACAGAACCATCCTTAGGCTGTTCTTTTTTGGTGCACGTTAGCTGATTGCCAAAGTTTAACCTCCTAAATTCTTAAGTCACTTTTGAACGTGCATCCCAGCCTCCTGCATCACGACAAGCCAGATTTACAAAGGCATGAAGGTGTTTAAAAAGGCACACTGGCACGTAGCCAGGTTTAAGAGCACCTAAACAGATTAGGTGCCTAAATCCCATTGAATTCATTCTATTTAGGGATGTTTGTAAACCCCTCTACACACCTATCTACATCTTTATGTACCTAAAAACTCTGGTAAATGTGGCCTTTAGATCCTATTGAAAATGTTACCTGGGTTTCTCTAGGAGCATTTCTGAGTTAAAACTAGAGAGAACAGAGGTGGTAGATTTATCACATAAGTCTAAACTTTGAGGACCTCTTGTCTACCCTGAGTCCTATAGATTTCTGTGATACTATACTCCACCCCACCACCCTCCTAAATTGGCTTTTTGTCTACAAATAGAAGATAAGTGAGGAAGAATACAATTGTCTTTGTAATTCTCCAGAAGACAGGCATTTCTTACCCTGAGGTATCATTCTTTAATAAGAAAAATTAACTTTGAGCCTAATAATGGCATCCAGAGTATTTAAAAAATAATGATTAAAAGGGTTAAAGTCTTAATCTATCTTTAAGAAGCTAAGTTCAAAGGGGTCCAAGTGCTTTGCTCGGATGTGCCCACAAATTCATAACTCTCTCATGCAGTAGATCTCATGTTCTATGGAAGCTGCACACAGCCATAGCTGAGGATGGAATTTGACTCAATATATAACACATTTCATGCAAATTTCTAATTGCTTAAGCTGTTCATGCCAGTGTATTTAGTATTTCCTGTTCCTAATTTTATACATTCTTCCCTAAGGCATTAGTCCTGCAACTGACTCCATATGAGCAGATTGTGCCCTGAGCCCCACTGAAGTTTGGGGTAAGGGGTGTCAAAAGCCAGTTGCAAGGTCTGGGTCTATAAACACATTGATAAGTGTATAAATACTAACCACACATTAAGGAAAATTCATGTTTCATAGAATGGGGAACTCAATAAAAACTACATATGCAGCTTGTTCGCCTATGAATACCTCACCCCACCCCCAACCCATTTCCCTTGTTAGCAGACCCAAGAGACAGAATAATATCTCCCAGCTCTTTTCCAATTATATTCTACTCTTCCACTAAGTCTTCCTTCTAGGTATGCCCTTATGTGTAGCAACTCTGTGCTTTCAAACATTAATCTCATGTTCCCTCACCAGTTCTGTTTGTCAATGTTCCTCTTTAGTTTAGAAAGGTCCCACCAGCACTCGCCAAAGGCATTAGCCTGACAGTACAAGACACTGAAGGTCTGTTTATACAGAGGCTAAAGACAGCTCAGGGAGCAGCTGCACAAGCCTTCCCCATACTTCCCTACAAATATGATCTGGAGGGACTACTCTGCCTTCAAATGATGTGACTGGTCAATAGATTACCTAGCAATTCAGATCTAAACCACAGCCCCTAGAGTTGAGGCATTTGGAAACATTGGTTTTGTAGCATCTCAGGCAAAAAACTCTATATTCAGTATCAGTTGGATTGTAATAGGCTACCACAAAGGCACTGGTTGCCACTGCACTGGTTGTAAACCCCAGCCCCCAATTTCTCCAGGTTGAGATAGAAATAGGTTCACTTTACCAGTCCAAGGGGTGAAGAGGCAAGATGAAGCCAATACACAATAGCATGTTTTCTTTTAACAAGGCTTCAGGACAAAAAAACAGTTCATAAGATCCTCACCTCAGAACCCTGGCTCAGCTCCCAAACTTAAAGACCACAAACAAAGCCCCTAGTTAGGCTACTCTCCTAGAGCCTGAAAACACCATCAAACACCCATTGCAAGCTCCAAAGCTTTGAGACACCCACCCCCTTACTTAATTGTCTCTTCCTGTTTATATATAGCCTAGCCCTTGGGCGGGGCCTCCTTCATTACACCCCAGACTGTCCTCCCTGTAGGCTCTAGCCTCCCCCTTAAAAGGGAACTATACTCCTTCGCAGTTACATTTTGTTCCAAGGAGCATTTTGTTTGGTTTCAAGATCATATCAGATAAGTCAAAGATGGCCACTGGCAAGCTTTTCTTGCATGCTCAAAATATTTGCTATTCACAGTTTTTAGTT
Organism: Chelonoidis abingdonii; assembly: GCF_003597395.2. Classification (NCBI taxonomy): domain Eukaryota; kingdom Metazoa; phylum Chordata; order Testudines; family Testudinidae; genus Chelonoidis; species Chelonoidis abingdonii. Next base: position 24,694,954 of record NC_133777.1, read on the forward strand.
CTCTAGTCTGCAACATTGCCACATAGGCTTAATTCTGCAGTTTTGCAAAAGTGGCTACTGAAAACATCCCCATGGCAACATGCATAGATACATTAAATTAGAAGGGGGATATTTATTTGTTACCAGCCTACTAATGAAAACAAGACCTACAGTATTTTCCCATTGACAGTTTTGGAATATTGTCTCATGTTTTTTGAGGGGAAAAACCCTGTATTTTTCTCTATATATATCCTTCTGTTTCGGCACTGCATGAGGGAGACTTTATGGATGACATGCTTCCTTCCAAGATTGTTTCTACTTAGAGCATGTGTGTCTTTTTATAAAATTTTGGTGGTTTGTTGTGCAATTATGCCGCGATCCTGTAAACACTTGTGCACATATTTATGTTTAACCACGAGTCTCGTTGAGTTTGCACATGTGCTCAATGTTAAGCACATTCCTAAGACCTTTGCTGCATCAGGGATTTAGACAAATATGTGCAAACTTGGGAAGCATGAATATATAGTTTGCTTTCTTGTTCCTACTGAATCTTAATACAGCTCCATTTTTAAATACAAACTAGATGGAATTCTTAGGCAACCTTTTCTGTAAATAAGTAAAAATAATTGCCTGAGTGCTGAAAACAATTAATTGGTGTAAATTCAACTGAATTTGAAAATTGCCTCTCATTCAAGAACCTCTCCATTCAGTTATAACCCCATTCTCTACTGACAGCATTGCTTCAGCCTAGAAAATGTCTGTTACATCAAATGACATCAGCTCCACTCCAGCTTGATCAGTTGCACTTCTTCGGCTTGACGTGTTCTCCGGGCAGGTTTCTTTGTTTTCAAGATAGATATAACCCCTGTGTTTCTTCTGCTGGATTCTAACATTACTCATTTAGAGAGTAACAGATTATTCCAGGACATTAGAACCATTGCTGATCACTTTCATTTCAAAGTTCATGGGGAAAATATATGTCACAATTATTTTATTTCACTGTTTATTGCTCTAATAATAATTGTTGCACAGTAATCTTGCAAACTAGTCCCATACCATCTTCATGAGCAAGATACAGCTTGGTACTAACCTTTGGGAGAATTCAAAAAGCAATGGCAAGGCAATATACTACAGTAACTATGTGAGCTGCTTTATTGCCAGTCGGCTGGAGGAATGCGATTGCATTCTAGAAGAGAAGTGCTGTTTGGACTTCGATCCTAAGGGGGTCTTTATTTTAATAAGTCAGACAGTTGAATAGGATAGTTATGTCCATGGTAGAAGATTATAGCCGTGAGCCTATGACAAGGAATGCAGATGTTCTCCTGAGACACGCATTTTTATTTGACCATGTATTAGAGAGCAGGATCAAGATATATGTCTCCCTTCTGTAGTAACTCTAACTTGTGTGATGTTCCTTAGTGGAGGTGAGAGGAAGATAAATTTATTGGGAGAAGGTATTTTCTATTAAATAACAAATGTATCAGCATTAGCTTTACATTTTGATCTTCTGATTGAATAAGTGAAATAATATTGCTTTGATTTATCACCAGTACTGTTGGATTAAACTCTAAATTCTACATTTTTCTTTGTTTTAAACTGTGTAATACTAAAAGAAACATAAATCATATTAAATTGAGAATATCTGCTATTTAGAATAAGTGGCAAGTGGGGAATCATTCAAGCAAATTAAAGAATTCAGGGCTTTCAAGGACTGGTGCATGTAGTTCAACACCGAGGGTGAAATACTGGCTCACTGAAGTCACTGCAAAACTCCCACTGACTTCAATGGGTCAAGATTTCACCCCCATAGCATGAAAACAGTCTAATATTTTAGGCCCTTTTTTAAGGCTTACGGTTTAATTGTATGAAGTACCAATTTATCGAGAACACAACAAAACAGATATTGTAAATCAGGTATCTTCATTTACCATTGACGTGAATAGGAATTATACAAGGGAAGTAGAATAGACACCTCCCCCACCCACCCCCATGGCTATAATAGTCAATAAAGTTTGAGACAACTTAAAAATAATTAAGTTAAACCAATAGAAATGAAAACCTCATTTGGCCCCAGTGTCATTGGAACCATGTAATTGGGACACAGCAGCTGTTTCAGCAGGGTAGGAGGGGATAGTCGGGAGTTTCCTATCACCCAGAAAACACAGAGCAGAGTAACATACTAAGCTTACTAGCATAGATCAAATGTAAGAAGCACCAGGAGCCTACCTAGTGGAAATCCATTTGGCTCCACACAAGGATGGGCACTTGCTCCTCAACATTGTCTTGGGTGTTATATCACAATATTCACTATGCTAACTGTGCTGTTCAGGATGCTCATCATTAAAACCATAGTGGACATGACTGGAGTAAAGATGGACCAATCATATGTCTGGTTTAAGAAGATGCAACTGTCCATAATGCTAGCAAAGAAATGCACTATACGCTGACCAGTGGAGCAGATAAGAGACAAGACTGCCATGTTCCAGGAAGTCATTTTGAGAGCAGTAGAGCTTGGTGAACACAGCAGCAAGTTATTTCCAAATACATGTTGACTTTTAAAAAATATAACCAGCTGTGACTGGAGCCATTTTGTGGCCATAACAACTTAAACTGGGTGAATTTTTCAAAAGTACCCAAGTGATTTAGATGCTTAATTCCCACTAAATGTCAATGTTCAGGGTTTTGTGCTGCCCTCTGGCACTTACTGACATGCTTTCCCCTGCAAGCACTCCATAGGAGAGGCCGTTTCTTCTGCAGTGTCTTGTGAGTTCCCAGCTTTTTGCTGCTATTACCAAGAACTTTTTATTCCTAGATCTGGGGACACAGACTTGACAGATTTGGGTTGGAGAAATTTTTAAAACTGACCATCATATTTTTCTTACACCCCACTTGCTTCTATTGTTGCAGCATACATGTGAGTACTTTCATCCTGAACACCAGGTTGAGCTTAGCTCAGAGGTGGGTATCTGTACATTGGGCAATTCCTGAGGAAGGCAGAGTAATGAAAAAACATGTTGTTCACCATAGTACTTTAACCTGAACTTTATCCTGTAAGCCAGGAGCTGTTTAAAGGCCTGACTCAATGCTCACTAATACAATAGAAGGACTCACATTGACTTCAGCAAGCACTGTCTCAGGCCCTTAGAGGCTCCAGTAGAACCTCATAAGCAGTGAGGTAGCATATCCCTAGCGGCACATACTTATTTCTCAGCTTTGCCAATGTTTTGTTTCCAGTTTCCAGCTATGTCTTTACTACAAAAGAGGTGTATCTTTACACTGAGGTAGCTAAGACCTTGGCTATACCTATTTTACACCCATTTTTTGCAGCGAAGACATAACCCGTATGGTTTCAGAAGTGCACTTTCAGCTGCAAACGTGATCCCAACTCGTCTTTAGTTTGTGTGTTGCAATTTAACTGAATAGTATCCAGAGAAATATGGGTAAGGAAGATAAACTTCAGGCAATAGCAAGATGAAGCAAGGAGGATGTGGGGTTAAAGTGGCTTTAAGAAAATGAATTTAATCTTCAGGACGTGGGAGCTGACAGTAAGAGGATGTAGTGAGGATATCTAGAGGAAGAGAAGAGCCTAGAACGTAGCAGAAAGAGTCGCCTTCCCTGCACCCTCCTCAGCTCAGTTATGGCTTGGGCCCCATTCTAGGGAGTCATTCTAACCTTATCTTATTTTTTTCTTCTTTAGCCCAGATGACTTCCTCACATGCCCACCCCCTTTCATTACTGTCCTTCCCCACACACACACCATGGCCCTGCTCTACTTCTCTGAGGACTAGATGAAATGTTCTGAGGAAATAGTCAATGCCATTCTATGAACCTAATAGAAAGACTCACTACACAGAAACATAAATGGTTGCCTCCCCTACCTGGCTGTTTCCACAGATCCTCAAGCTCCAGGGCTTGAGAATGGAGCTAGTTGAAAAAGGGAACAGGTTTTTTTTGGGGGGGGGGGGGAATCCCTTTTTGAAAGTCAATTTTTTTTAACCAGATCTACTTGAAAAATTATCTCAGCGTTGAACTCAGGTCACTCTGCTAGAGCAGAGGCAAGGGCACCAGACAAGCTCATATATGTTGTTCTTAGAGCTAGAACTGAACTGCATCCCGAGGTGAACACCCCAGAAGTTTGGAGCTGTTTATATTTGGGACCTCATCTTGATAGTGGTCTAAAATTGCATTCACATCCAACCCTACTAACAGTTTGGGCCTTCTGTCTAGTGAGCTGAACATGATGGAATGATATACATCAAGACATTCACTTTCTAAAGAGATTTTGGAAATACTTTTTCAAGTTTCCATTGCAGAGCTGAATAGACAGAGGATAATATTTATACTTTGCAATTTTTACCCCCTTAGATTCTTTTTAAATTTCAGTGACAAGCATCTTTTTTAGATGAATTAATTTCTGTAACGTTTATTATCTAGCCTCTTCCTGTCTGCAGCTTTGACCTTCACTGAACAGATCCATAAAAATAGTAGAAATCAATTTTTAAGAATAAAGTATCTTGTAAAGGAGGTACATTTGCTAGAATGCTTTGAACTAAATGGATTATTGCAGATCATTACCACAATGCTTTCTACCCCTGACAGCATCTCTGCCTTGTTGACATTCTCTTGTTGACTTAAATATATAAAAATCCAGTTGTTTCTCTTGCTATTAATATTGATATGGTAGCTGAAAGCTGTAAAATCATGAAGTCTATGGATGGACTGAATTCTTTCTGGCTTATGGAAATAAACTCTTCTTCATGGTCATTTATGACTTTTCATATTCTCTGGTCCATATACTGAATATGTTTTAAGACCAGTCCCAATTCACAAGCACAAATGGTGTATGGTCGGGGAGGGGTGGTGGAGGGCAGAATCCAGAGAAGGGCAAGTATAAAATCTAGCCTTTTATTTTTTTTTTGATGATCACCCTCATCCGAAGAAGTCCCTTCTGCCATGGAGTCCTCTCTCATGGAGGAATGACTGGGGGAATGAAAACTGATCATTTTGTAGGAAAGGGGGAACCATTATTAAATGTTGCTAAAGCACTCTTGAGACTTCCCAGAGACTGCGGTCTATGTGCCTGAAGAGGAATTAGGCAAGCAAATCAATGCTCTTGTGCTACATCACTCTTTAAGGGCTACTGACACGGTGCTGTGAATTATTCAAAATATCACTGGAAAGACTTCTAGCAGACTCAAATGGGTTATTATTGCCACTCCTTGATTCCCATCTAGCACCTTTCAATGGATTGTCTCAAAGTGCTGTTTCACATAGCCATTACACAAATCTCATGGCACCCCCTGTGAGGTAGATAGGTATTATATGCATTTTATAGACAGTGAAACTGAGGCATAGAGAGGTTACTGGCTTGATCCTGTGAAGCGCTGAGAGTACTTAGTCTCCACTGAAGTCACCTGTGTTAAATCCAGAAGGAATCACAACCTGAAGGGAAACTGAAAGAGCTGGAGAGAGCAGAACCCATTACATTACCACCGTTAATACATATCACTGACATTTGCATCTGGTCCATAACCTGGAGGTGGGGTTCCCCTTCAAGGATGTCTTCCTATTAGTCCTTTCAGCTTTCTCTCTAATACATAAGGGTCAGATGGTGGTGCTCTTACGCTCACTGAGTACTACCTCACTCTGCAGATAGTCCCGTTGATGTCAACAGGATTACTCATGGCATAAAATATGATTCAGCTTTGAATAAGAGTATCACAATCTGGCTCTCAGGGTTTTATCCCAATTACCCATATCTGAGCATAGTCACTGCATTGCTGAGGTGGTCTCTCTTCCTGTAATTAACAGTGCTCCCTCTTCGCGACTCAGCCCTTCAGCTAGGCCACTATATAATCGCCCCTTCCAGGGTATCAGAGTCTCACTGGACCAGCTGTCTAGATTACATCTCCAACTGTCCTGTGCCACATCCTAGTGGCTGGTAGGCGAACCCAGGCCCTCCCACTACACTGGATTCCAGCCCAGGGACCCTATAACCAGCCACCAAGGTCTACATGGTCTCCCTCCTTGCTGTCGTTTCCCTGGGATTCTTCCTGCCCTGCCTTCTCAAACTTTCTTTCTTCACAACTCTTCTGGCATTGACCTTTCCTCCAAGGCTAGAACCCCGGAGGCTACTCTTCCGTCATGGTTGGTGTTGGTGTTGTAATATCACGTTTCCCAGCAAATGACTGCAGACTCTTCCCCTGAAGTCCCCTGATATTACAGATTTCTTTTCTTTATATTCCTTGCCTAGCTTCTCCCATAACTGGGCTTCATCAGCAATTTGTAATTTATAAATTGCTGGGCCTCCTTCCAGGTGGAACCATGAAGGTTAATTGGGCTCTTTTGGGCCATTTTAACCCCTTCAGGTCTGGGATGGAATGAACATCCCATCACAGGCCATTCCTAGCTCTGCAGCTGTATTTGGTAAGTTGGTCTCTTTGAATCGACCCTTTTTCAGGCAAGGAGAGAAGTGTTCTATTGTCTGAGCAATTCTCTGATGGGGCATCTGTACAACTGGCCCATATTGGGCCGTGCTTGGCCAAGTTTCCTGCTGAACAGAGCAATTATATTAAAAAGGAAGCTGCAGTCCTATGTGGGCTCTTCATGCAAATTGCAAACTCTAATCATACTAAATCAGGATTATTTGTGTGTGAACTATTCCCCCTGCATCTGAAATCATAGATGAGAAGGGCAATAAATCCCTTAAGGCAACTGTTACATGCCTGAGTGCTCTGCAAGGACAAGGCCCACACACACAGTGAGTTATTTGGCTTTAATGAAGGCAAAGTGATACATCCGCAACGGGGACCCTGGTCGTTGCTGTCACTTAGGCGGGGAACCCAGCACCGAAGCTCAGCTCGTCCTGGGTCGGAGTCCAAAGGCGGACCGGGAGCATACAGCTATATATACACAATACAAAAGCAACTCATACATATGCAAAAAGGGACTTCCCATAGGTTGTGTCCGCCCTTTGGCCTAAGGCCATACAAACTGGTTTCAACCAGTTAAAAGCAAGTTATAACTGGCATGCTGTGTCCTACAATGACCGGCCACTTAGCAAGCAGGGGCTTTTCACAAGGCCGCCGAGAAAGCGAAGACACCCTAGCTAGGCCGTGACACAGTCTTCCGCAGTCCCCTACAGCAACTAAAATTAATACCCAGTACTAATAGGGTGCTTTGCCCAACTGAGTGTAGCTCAATGGGAATGTTTGTGTGACAAAAGACTGTGTGAACCAGCCCTTAGGTTAGCTCAGCAACGGAATACACAAAAACATTTTCTTAGTATATTTATATCAGATGAATGGTATGTTAATATTAAACAAGCAAGAGATGTTCAGACTGGAATCTCTGAGAGAGATGAATAGATTTAAGTATTTATATATGAAATGTATCACCTGTCCTTGTTTCCACCCATGCGCCCCCACTGCAGATTGACATCAACGTATGGGTGTAATTGAGGGCCAAATTTGACCCAGTCTGTTTAAGTAACTTTAGGGTTACCTAGAATTCCAACTTGTATTGTCCTTAAGAACACAAGGAATGACCATACCAGTGATCTATCTAGCCCAGGATCCTGTCTCTGACAATGGCCAGTGCCAGATGCTTTAACAGGAATGAACACAACAAGGCAATTTTGAATGATCCATTTCTTCATCCAGTTTCAGCTCCTGGCAGTGGGGGCAATAACCACCATGGGCAATAATCATTAATGGACCTATCCTCTATGAACTTATCTAATTCTTTTTTGAACCCAGTTATACTTGGGGCCTTCACAACACCCCATGGTGACAAGTTCCACAGGTTGACAGTGTGTTACGTGAAGTACTTGCTTTTGTTTGTTTTTAACCTGCTGCCTATTTCATCAGGTGACCACTACTTCTTCCGTTATGTGAAGGAATAAATAACACTTTCCTATTCACGTTCACCACATCATTCATGATTTTATAGACCTCTAACATACCCCCATAAGTTGTCTCTTTTCTAAGATGAACAGTCCCCATTTTTGTTTTTGTTTTTTAATTTCTCCTCCTATGGAGGTTGTTCAATATCCCTAATAATTTTGTTGATTTTCTCTGCATCTTTTCCAATATTAATATATATATATGAGATAAGGCAACCAGAACTGCATGCAGTATTCAAGGTGTGAGCGTACCATGTAGTTATATAGTGGCATTATGATATTTTCTGTCTTATTATCTATCCCTTTCTTAATGGTTCCTAATAACTGTTAGCTTTTTTAACTACCATTGCACACTGAGCTGTTTTTCAGGGAAATGTCCAAAATTACTCCAAACTCTTTCTTCAGTGGTAACAGCTAATTTAGGTCCCATCATTGTATGTATAGGATATTTCAAAACAAATTGTGATCCTTTTACTGGTAGTTGGCCTTTGTACCACACTTTGTAAAACTAAATGGTTTTATATATGCTAAGTTTATTCATTTTAGGGTCCAATTTGGCTAACCTTATTCATGCTAAGAGGTGCTTACACACAAATAATTTTATTATTAATTATTATTATCTGTATTGTGATAAGGCCTGTCGGCTCTATCCCTACTGATAACAAAAAGACAGTCCCTCTCCTGAACTGCTTACAGCCTACATAGTAAGGCTTGTACTAAGAATACACCCACTGAAGTTAAGGAAACTACTCACTGTGGTGTACAGGCGACTCTTATCTTGCGCGAGGGTTTCGTTCCATGGTTAGCGCGTAAAGCGAAAACCGCATATAGTCAAAATTACACTGAGTTGAATGGCAGGCAGAATTGCTCGCACTACAACTACAGTATTAAAATGGTTGTTTTTCTCTTTTTTTTGTTTTTTGTTTTGTTTTTGCCAACTGCATAAAGCTGAAATAGCGCATGTTAAATGTGCATAAGATGCAACAGACCTGTACTGAAGATGTGTTAAAATAACAAGCTATCACTTTAAATGTAAGGACTTTTCTGGTCCCGATTGCAGACTAGGGGACTCTGCAGGGAAATGTGTGATCTGGGCCTAGCAATAGCCAGTCTGCAAAGAGCCAGCCTACAGCATGGTGATCTGAGCTATGGCAAGCTGTGTTAGGGAGCAGTCTGTTTTGTCTCTCTCTTTTGTTACTTGTGTTTTAGGATTCTGGATTTTAACAAATAAAGTGGTGTTATGCGCCAATCTTCCAGCACGAGTATTTTATGTTTTCATCTAATTTGTTGTGTGCCATTACCATAACACTCACATAAGAGCTACATCACATAAGGAAAGGTCGCAGAATGGGGCTTTATGAGCCTAATCCATTTCCCACTGAAATCTACTCATAGAACAGTACTGTTTCATTGTCATGAGAAATTGACATGAAGTCTACCTAAAATGTACTTTATCATATAGAGAACTAATACCAACTGCAGTATACCCATGAAGAGTGGGCCTGTGCCAAGGAATCCCTGATTCCCTGTCCTAGTTCCCTCTGCTTGTATTGTACTGTCAGCAATATCACCTGTTAGTGAATAATCATGCAAATGGCAAAAGAGTAAGACCCATCATGCATGTGTCAAACTCTGATGCCAAGTGATTTTGCAGCTGTTGCCAGAAGTGCCTCTGCTGTTAATTGCTTTTGCCATTTCAAAAGCATTTGTGGTGCTGGTAAAATGCCTAATCATCCCAACAAATAAAGGGGTATTTTTTGGCCTTTATTCAGGCATCCCGCTTTGGCGTTGATAACATATTCATATGAGAAGAATGTCAAATGAGTCTTTTGTCCTCCTTCGTTTGCACTGTAGATTTAACATGAGTTGGAAATGGGGAGGGAGGAGTTTTCAAAAAAGGAATTCACAAAGGGCTCTGATCATCAAAAACACAAAGAACATCATGGGTCTGACTATGATCCTCTTACTGTCAAACGACTTACAGGATATGTGTGCACTGTGTTTTAAAACCTGCAGCAGTGAATCTCAGAACCCACTTCTATATATTCAAACTTGTGCTACAGCACTAAAAACAACTGTGTGGGCATTCGGGTTTGGCTGGAGTTCAGGCTCTGAAACCCAATCCACATCCCCGGGCTTCAAAGTCTGAACCTGAATGTCTACACAGGTATTTTTAGTGGTATATCTGATTAAATCAATGATGTTACTCCAAATCCAGTGAAATGACAGCAGAATTTGGCCCACTGTGTTTCATAAATTGATGCTATAATAGTTATGGGCTGCTCTTGATATTAATGCTAACTAGTGGTATTACAGGAGTGTACTGAATATCTGTGTTGTGTATTCTTGCCTTCCATGATACTTGTCACAACTAGATTGTGCAGAAATGAGTGCCAGAATTGGAAATTACTAATGGTTTCCTTTTGTTGTCTACTGGACACATTGCACTATTCCACAATAGTGTTTCACTTTTTAATACAACACTCTAGTAAGGCATTTAGCAGCTACAAAGTTTCATTTTTCCCCAGAAAAAAAATATTCAAAGCAATTTGGTGGAAAAAAAATGTAAGAATTTCACATACTACCAAGATTAAGTTAGAATTTTGTGAAATAGGTTTACCAGTCAGTGCCTGTGAATCTATTAAAGGCATAGGCTTTTGTGTCATGCACAGTGTGATGGTGTACCCCCTAAGGCTTCATGGGAATATGCTTATGAATATATATATGATATAACTGGAATATGTTTTATATTACATACGTCATGTAACATATCTCTGTAAAGGTTATGATCTACTGAATCTATTAATCCTATTTGTATGCATGTATCATTTTTGTGTTCAAAGTTATGAATATTAGCCGGGCACTGGCTTGATTTTTAAGTAGCCTTTGTAAAGCATTTGGTCAGCTTCTTGAGAAAGGAATGTGCAAATTAAGTGCCCAATCAAGAAGCACTTAAGGGAATGGATCTTAGGAGGCTCCAATCCACATAAGAAGTCTACATGAGGATGTACAAGGGAGCAGGTAAGCAATGGCTGTTGCCTGTAAAAATGGAGTCATGCATGGACACGTCACTTGCCCATGTGACTCCAAAACTCCATCTTGTAGCTGGACTTTTCATAGGGGAGAGGAGAAGATCTCTACCCAGAGGAAAAAGTCTATTTAAGCCTGTAGGAGACTCCTCCATTTGGTCTTCATCTGGCTAAAGAGATAATCTCTCCATCCCCAAGGATGGTTTGAGCATTGGCCTGCTAAACCAAGAGTTGTGAGTTTAATCGTTGAGGGGGCCACTTAGGGAACTGGCATAAAAATCTCTCTGGGCATTGGTCCTGCTTTGAGAAGAGTGTTGGACTAGATGACCTTCTGAGGTCCCTTCCAACCCTGATATTCTATGATACCTGAAAGTGACTGGAACAAAGGACAATAACTACAGGGGGTGTGAGTGATTGCTGGACCCAAACTAGCAGGAGACTAGTCTGTAAAAGAAAGCTTACTGGAACTGGTGAAGTTTTTATCTGTATTCAGTTTTCTTAGACATAGACTTGCATGTTCTATTTTATTTTGCTTGGTAATTCACTTTGTTCTGTCTGTAACTACTTGGAACCAATTAAATCCTACCTTCTGTATTTAATAAAATCACTTTTTATTTATTAATTAACCCAGAGTATGTATTAATACCTGGGGGGTGGGCAAACAGCTGTACATATCTCTCTGTCAGTGTTATAGAGGGCAAACAATTTATGAGTTTACCCTTTATAAGCTTTATACAGGGTAAAATGGATTTATTTGGCGTTTAGACCCCATTGGGAGTTGGGCATCTGAGTGTTAAAGACAGGAACACTTCTGTAAGGTGCTTTCAGTTAAGTCTGCAGCTTTGGGGCACATGGTTCAGACCCAGGGTCTGTGCTGGAGCAGACTGGTACGTCTGGCTCAGCAGGACAGGGTGCTTGATTCCCAGACTGGCAGGGAAAGCAGGGACAGAAGTAGTCTTGGCCTATCAGTTATCAATTTCCAAGGGGATTACTGTGATCCAACCCGTCACACATAGATCTCTTTTTTTCTTCTTTCCAAAACTCAAACTGTGGTATTATAGAACTGATCCATTTCTCCACTAATCCTAACTCTGCTGAAGTTAACGATTAACCTGGCAAGGTCCAAGAATGGGACGGACACAGTGCATGACAAACATCCAAAATGATGTACAAATCATTCACACAGCAAACTTCCTTTAGAGGATACAGTTCTCTTTAGAACCTCAGTTTCAATACTCTTTTTTTCTGATGTAAGTAATTTGAAGCAATAAAAATGAGTGAGGACCAAAAATGAATGGAAACCCTGGGACCAAAGTGAGTGAAATTGGAGAGTTATGTCAGTGAGTTAGGTCAAGACTAAATATTTATCAGACATCTCCACTGCTATGATGACCAATACACTCTAGAGCACACCTTTCAGGGTCCATGAACGAACACTTTGTCCTACAGAGATGTTAATGGGCCACTTCACCTTGAATTGTCACTTGCAACATGTGTTAGCTGCTTATGCTTAACAGTCTGATCCACCCTGTATTTAGTTGTGACACTCAGACCTGGTCTACACTGGGTGGGGGTCGATGTAAGATACACAACTTCAGCTATGGGAATACCGTAGCTGAAGTCAACATATCTTATTTTGATTTACCTCTCGTCCTCATGGCGCGGGATCGATGGCCACAGCTCCGCTACCACTGCTCGCTCTATATGAGACACGATATATCGATCCCCGATAAATCGATCGCTACCTGCTGATCTGGCAGGTAGTCTGGATGTACCCTCAGAGTACCTTTCCAAGACCTGAAGAAGAGTTCTGTGTAAGCTCATAAACTTGTCTCTTTCACTAGCAGAAGTTGGTTCAATAAAAGATATTACCTCACCCACCTTGTCTCCCACGTATTACTAGAAGCAGTTAACATCTGTAGTTATCTAAACTTCCATCCATTCAGATACTTATATCACCCTCACTCTAGCATTACAGCACCTAATCTACATTTCTATCCCTTACAGAAATGTGACATTAACAAAATATCTATAGTCTACTCATATACTGCCATAAAACACATATAGACAAGAATCATTTTTAGATTATTCAAATTAATGAAATATCTTTTACTAGAATCATAATGAAAAAGAACCTTATTGAATTTCTAAAGATTGAACCACATATGATGAAGCTGAGTGAACACAGGAAAACATTCTTGTAAATAACCTCACTGATTTGCTTTGCTGGTATTCATGAGCCCTTTCCTCCCTCATTTGCAAACATGACAGTGATGAATCTATTATGTGGCTAAAAAGGAGAGAGAAAAGCTTTTCAAATGGCTACAGGAGCATTTCTGTTGAGAATAATAATATTTATAAAATTAAATTAATAAATAAAAATAGCCATTAAAACACTGTGGGAGCCAATTCCTTGGTTTTATTTGTACAAATATTCACAAACTTTTGATTTATTTTGCAACATCCTCCCACCTCTGCCATACAGCACAAAGTACCATCTACATTCTCTGTGATTGGGGTATGGAGTTTCCTTTCCATATTATTTATTTATATGTTTGCTCATGAATGCATCTTTAATGACATACATCTACCAAGAGTGTTTAGAGAAAAACCAAGGTGAAAGCAAACAGGAAATGGAACCACTCAATCTCTTTCAGTTAAGAGCCTGGTCAAACAACCGCATTATGACTGTTACAACTGCAATATGACCATTACTAAGGGGAGAAGAAGAACTTAAAAGACATCTCCCAGAGCTGTTAGATCATAGGGGAAGAATTGATCCTCACAAAATAGATATTAAAAATTAATTTAAAAAAGAAAAAAAACATGAAATCACAGCATTTTATACAGTGCAGGACTCTAAACAATACAATAACTAAACAAAAGCAATGGGTAAAATATAACTCAAGACAAAAGGCTTATTGACAAGAGGTCCTCAGCTGTCAGCTGTGAGGTGTGGAGGAGAGCAGATACAGGTATATACCAGTGCACTGTCACCAAGCATCATGGGAGAGGGGGGAATAGAGCCATTATCCCATAAACTCCACCTCTTCCAGAGCCAGTAAAAGACCCTCCCTACAAAAAATTGACAAGGGTTAGGCCTCTGTGTGCTTAGACCACTACCTATCATGCTGGCCAATACTGTCTCATTGTTTCTTTCCCTGTGTCCATCTGTTGTCTCTTTTTTTATGCTTAGATTATAAACTTGTTGGAACAGGGGCCATCTTTTTGTTTTGTGTTTGTACAGTGCCTCGCACAATGGGGTGCTGGTCTACGGCTGGGGCCTCTGAGCACTATGGAAATACAAATACATTGTAATTATAATAGCATGGTTACAGCCCCACTGTGAAAATGGGAGCACAGACAAGGTGTATGGCTGAGGGGATTCCCTAGGCATCAGTGCTTTGGGCCAGCATGATTCCCAGGGCAACTCATGTAGTTTCCACTGCAAAATCCCACAGGTTACAGCATAAACTGCTAATGTGCGGCTTCTCCCCACTGGGGAGAGTATGGAGCTGAGGGTCAGAAGCATCCAAGTGGTTGCCATGAAGCTGGCATTGTGCTACCTTTGGGAGAGGGAAAGGGACATCTCACAGAAGGACTCACTTTCTCTATGGATGCCCCAAGGTTAGTGGCTAATTCTATATGTTGGTAAAATACTGTAAAGATACAATGAGAGCTGATGGGCACAAAAGAATGTGCTAACTCTTCGGTCCGCAGATTAAAAACAGCACATAGACATAATCCAAAACCCTCTAATGTCACTGGGATACTTTTCACTGATTTCAGTGGTCTTTGGATCATGCACTGAAAGAGGAAGGCAGCCTGCATATGCATGCATACACAGCCTGGGGACAGCAGGTTCAGGGGAAAAGTTGGACAGACCTCCTGGCATTATCATCACAGGCAGAATTCCTTCCCACTGCTTTTAATGTGTAGCAGGATATTACTGATTGTGACCCATGCAGGCTGCTACGTGCACACAGACTGTGCAAGCACAGAAAAGCAGCAGTGGAAGTTTAATACAGTATCACACAGAACAGCTTCAGCAGATGAGCTGGCAATACCCACCCACAACGGACATTTTGGAGAATAAAACAAGTTTCAGCAAAGTATTCCTCTTTAATGTATACAGAAATAAAGAAACAGGAGCCCAAAGGCCCACTTCCCATCCCTGAGAAGACATGTAGCTGATACAATAGCTGCTCAGCTAGGTAAAAACCAGAGATGGAACTAGACAAGGTGATTTTGGTCAGACTCAAGTCATCTTGTTATAGTCTTACAAGCAAAAGCAGAAGTCTTGCCCTGTTCTGGGGTTTGCTTCAGAACTCATAGCCTATAGGAATACAGAGTATTTTCCACATTCCAAGTTTCACTTGCTCAATTATAATTCACTCCTTTCTGCCTTAAAATAATTATTTCCCTTCTTCTGGGACTAAAAGGGCCATAAAACAAAAAACATCCAAACCCCACCATTAATACTATAAAGCCTGCAGCCAGCCACCCTGGAGAAAGATGCATGAAGGCATGCCCTAATCAAGCATCACTACTGCAAAACTAATTGTAAAAGTAGGCACGAAATCAGCCTTAATACTGGAAAAATATCATTAGGACCAATTAGTCATGGGGCAACCTCAAATGACATGAATTTGGTTCAGATAATCATCCAAAGATGTAGATGCTTATCCAAACCTTTGGAACCTAAGGAGATCCTCACAGGGTCCTATAGCCCTTCATCTCCCAACTTCACAGAAGTGAGTGTGACAACTCATATCCATTTTACAGTGTTTTCTTCTTGAGAATGTGAGAGACATGACCACTCATACCAACCACATTTTTCTTGAGGATACTTTCTTCTCTTCCTGCCTCAGGCTTTGCTTACCCACTCTGCTCTGCCTGGCCCCATCCTGTGGAAACACACCTATGCACAATGAGAAGAATCACTTCATTAAGTTCAAACAGGAATTAATTCAGGGAAGTCCTATGGTCTGTGTCATGCAGGAGGTCAGACTAAATTATTATGGTGGTTCCTTCCAGCCTTATAATCTATGAAAAGTGGAAAGGGAACCACCCCTGGAGTGGACTTCAGCAGCCGTTTAACCGTTCACAACGACACTACACAAAGTAAAGCTGAATGCTCCATGCAGTGGGAAACACAGGACAACTTAGGGAGACAGTAAATGTTTACCCAAAGTTACCTGAACAGTGACTCGAACTCTTGGAAGCTGTGCCATGGGATTAGGACTGTCTACAAATACCTATCAAGCCCTGGCACATTAGCATTGGGGACTGTATGCACGTCGTTTGGGGGGGTTGCTTTTTCATTCATATTAAATGAGCTAAAAGTAATACTTGGAGCCAGACATCAGACAAGGCCATTGAAGAGTTGAAATTGTACACTCTGCAGATGGAGATAGGACATTTCCATAAATGGCTATGCCTTTGAGAAGGCAGTGAATTAACAGTTCCAAAGGGATCTACAGACTGAAGTCTCAAATTAATACTGTAGGCTTTTGACACATTCAGTTACAACGTAATATCTCAAAATCATCTCATAATGAAGAGAAAAAAGCACAACACAGTTGGTAGTGAAGTAGGGAACGATTCATGCCTCTGGAAAAAGAAAGCTATTAGTACTCTCACCAAGCCTCCTGAGGGAGAAGATGGTCTTGTGGTGAAAGCACTGGGGCAGGGCTCACGAGAGCCTGGCATTGCCATAGATTCCCAGTGTAACCATGGGAAACTCACTTTATCCCTCTGTGCAATGGTGATAAACTTTCTTTGTCTGTCATATCTATTTATATTATCTGCTGTTTCGGGCAGTATCATGAATCTGTCCATGGCATAGCGCTCCCTTTAGGAGCTACATGGAGAGCACACACATGCGGGTCCAATTATCTCCACCCCCGGTGCTGCAGGGTATCTTTCGAGCAGGCCCGCCTCTTGGCAGCTTCTTCCCCGTACAGGGCTTAAGCTGAAACAAAACAGCCCACAGACAGCAAACAAGGTTAAACAGAAAGGCAAAGAAAAATCCTGTAGGCAGCTCTCTCCAGACTATGTACCTCTCTTACTGCAGGGATCTGGCGGTATCACTATCCACTTCAGAGTTCACTGAGGCTCCAGTGCAAGTCTCAGTCTCTTCCCCTGTCTACCTCAGGGGATCTGCATCCTCCTTCAGCCAGGGCAGGGGCTCTGCAGACTGCCGGCTCTCTGGCACTCAACAGTCTGTTCCCTTCTCAGGACTGCCCCCAACTGAGCAGAGTTCCCTCCTTTTAACTCCTCCTCCGGTCCTGCCATGATCTGCAGACATGGAGGGGCAGGGCCACACCAATCCAAAGCAGCTCTCCAGGTCCCGTTCCATGCCAGTGGGAGCGTTATGTACTCCAGCACAGGCAGGAACCATCTTTCAGTATGTACACTGCTTAGCACAACAGGATGCTAAGTGCCACCACAAGTCAAATGAGAGATAATAAACAGTAAGTTCCTAGTCAGTAATGAGCATCATACACTGTACATTCATTAAATAGTATTTTTCTTAACTATGGGTTTGTTTGGATTTCATTTAATGGCAATAAGGCCCTGATCCTGTGAGGACTTAAGCACACACTTAATTTCAAGCATATTGCTAGTCCCAGTGAAGTCAAATGGGCTCACATGCTTAAAACTAAACATATGCATCAGTCCCTTGGTGACCAGGGCCTAAAAAAGCACATCTTTGGGGGGACATTTTTAGCTCAGCTTGCCTTGAGTTATGCTTTAACATTTGCCATCTGCATTTTGTCCTGACATTTGAGAAGAATATTCTTGTTTCTGTGCTCCGGAATGTCTGTCTATAACTCCTGTTAGTTTCAATAAGGAAATAAAGATCATTGTGTTTTATAACTAGAAAGGAGTTCAACCTTTACATCCAATGTCTTCGGTTTTGCAGCAAAATAAAAAGGAATTTAACTTGGTGTTGGAGTACTGGTCTCAGACAAAACAGTACACAATTCATAGACTAGTCAGTGTTGAGATATTTCTTGTTGTATTAGTATTTTATCTTTTCATCATTCTATCTTTTAATATTTGTCAGTTTTTAGAGAAAAACTGGAAAGAATCCAAAAGTGAGATGTACTTTATTGTGCCTGCAGGAAATTAATGAATCAGTAGATCAAATAAAATGTTTTTTGAAATGAGCAAATTTCCATTCATCTTTGAAACAAGAAAAGGGTTATAACAACTTTAACACTCATTAACTTGGATGATCATTCTGATTTATGCTCACAAGTTACTGGAGGGATGGATCCTAACAGGAAGTATTACATTTTCCCCAGTAAAAATCAATTTGGAGCCTTTTAACTATTGCGCACCAAACTGAATATCTGTCTGTGTTTTTAAAAGGAAAACAAACCAAACTTTTAAACATTTGTGTTTAAAATTTTGATGGACTTAAATTTCTATTAATAATAATAGGAGTTATATACATACACATTCCCAAAGAAACTACATCTACTGTATTATACAATTATGATATCTCAGCGCTGGTTAAGAAATTTATTTGCAAGCAAGTATGTATTTACAATTATCCAACTTCTCTTGTCTGTTTTATTTGGAACTCTCTCTGTGTAAGAAATCTTGATTTTCCTGTGTTTGTGACCACAATAAAAATATTTTGAGAAAAAAAAAGTTTCCTTGTTCAGCTACTGGGATCGAAGTGCTCTGAACACACATCTGCTTTTCATACTCTGTTGCTTGAAGGAGATATGGGCCTTATCTAAAACTGCACATCCAAACAATGGGATCCAATCAAATGTTCCCTGTGTGATGTGCTGCAGAGGAGAAAAGACACATTAGGCCCTATTTTAGCAGAGTATTTAAGCATGCACTTAAATCCCATTGAAATCAATTTCCTATTGTGCTTCACAATTTCAAGGCACTGTGCACACACATAGCACAATATTTACTGCTCAAAAAAGCTGACAAACTAAATCCTGTAAATGGAATAGAGAGAAGATGGGAGAGAGGGGATATTACTTTTACAGGCATGGATCAGCGAAATTAAGAGCCAGATTCTCCAAGTAGTTTACAAATTCCCAGCAGAGAGTTCCCATACTAGAGAAGAACTCCCTGCTGACAAGTCTTGGCTCTGCTCCTCCATCCCATGTCCCTCCCAATGTAGTGGGCAACGTGGGCAGGGCAAATGCAATCCTCCCTGATGTAGCATCTATTAAAGAGGCTATAGCAGTGGCCCAACTTAATGCTGCCAAGGAGCAGCTCCAATCATCACTGGGGCCAACTCCAGTCCGCAGAATCAGGGATCCAGAACCAGTTCCTTGAAGAACCTCCCCCTCCCTCTCTCATATCAGAGCTTTGCTCAGCACAGGTCTGAATCAGCCACTAAGGGGTATACCCCAGGGCACACAGTCAGTCTATGGCAGAGCTGGCAAACACAGCCCAGATTTCCTGAGTCTCAGTCCAATGCCTTGACCACAAGAACACCCTTCTAAATAACCAGCAGCAGCAATGGTAGGAAATTCTTGGCAAAAAAGGCCTAAAGCCCAATTTTCAGAGGTGCTGAGTACCAGCAGCTCCCATTGAAGTTAATTAACAACAGGAGTCATGAGGGCTTAGATCTCTGAAATCAGGCACCTAACATACAAATGGCTAAAGAAACCCAAGAGAAGTGCAAACCTCTGGGTAATGAACCCACCACTTATCAGATGGGATCACAGCTGGGACCTAGAACCAAAGATGACATGAGATCCTAGACATGCACTAGGCCAGTACATCACACACTCTCCCCTCCAATACAATCTTGTCTCAAGCATCTAGGACCCCACAAGAGTTCAAGTCCTAATTTGTGGTGTAACTTTATAATGATCCCACCCTGGTTCTTCAGCAGAAATTGAACCCAGGAACTGCTACACCAGAAACACAGGCCTCTACTTTTTGAGCTCAGGGAAAGCACTTAAACTGAAGGTAAGAGGGCAATTTAGTTGCAGAGGAAAGCCTCTAAAGGGAGTCAAAAATCACACATTAAATCAGTATATGATATATAGACTGTCAGGGTTGGAGGGGACCTCAGGAGGTTATCTAGTCCAATCCCCTGCTCAATGCAGGACCAATCCCCAACTGGCCCCCTAAAGGATTGAACTCACAACTCTAGATTTAGCAGGGCAATGCTCAAACCACTGAGCTATCCCTCCCCCTATGCATATGCTTCATAAGCCCCACTATGCTAGTGATAGCTGTTAAAGAGAGAACACATTTTGTTTACCTTGTCTGCTTTTTGCCCATCATGCATGTGCCCTGCTCACTTTCTCTCAGGTTTGTGTCATGCATGTGGTGGGACTAAACAGTCTTTGGAAGATTAAATTTGTAAAATAAAAAGAACTATGGTAGTTTATGGAACTGGCATAGACAAGTAACAATGACAGGGCTTCATTTTTCTGTAACTTTTTTCCTTGGAGTATCTCTCACACCAGACAACGCGATGCAGTGGGTTAAAGAAACCTTTTGTCTCTTCAGACTTAACTTGAAGTACTGCAAGTGGAAATACTGATGGCAGCCCTAGTAGATGGTTACACATATCAAGAAAAGCACTGCACGGTTTGGCATCATTGGCAAGCTCAGCTCAGAAGAGATCTGAGTAAGAATAACAGGGGCATTATAGGTCAAACTTCAGTTGCCCTAGCAGAGCTGCAGAGGGAATTTTGCCAAATACCTGCCTGTATTGTACCAGTGGCATTTATTTTTCCACTTTAATGAGGGCCAGATTCACCTCAGACTTACCCAAACTAATTGATAGGAAGAAAAAGTACTACTTGTCAAGGAGAAAAATGAAATACAATAGCACTAGTCCCTGGAAACAAAAAAGTCTGATTACAGCTTTTTGAAGCACTTCAAATCTTAGGAAAGGGTGTTTTCGGTCTCCATGGGATAGTTTTTGGGAGAAAGACCTAGGAGTGTTTGTGTATTGTATTAAACTTTTAATCTATCCATTAATTACAGATGGAAACATTTTGTGATGTATTTTATTTGCTAATCTCCAAAGTTTTATTTGCCAGAAGAAACACTGCAAATGAAGTAAAGCAAACAGTTAACAAAAATTGTTCTCTCGTCTATCTTATGTTTATATTTAAAAAAGGAGGGGAGGAGCCAGTAGCCCAGTGAACTGATTGTTTTAATGAAATTCAAAAGATTATGCAGGAGAAATGGGGAAATTCAGTTTTCTTTGGGTTATTTCAGGAATAATAGCTACTCTGCTGCATATCTGCCAGTTCTTCTGCAGCATGGATTTTATGTTGGATAAGACAAAGAGCTTGTACTGAAGGAACATAGGAGCTACCAAAGCAAAAAGAGAACAATGGTCCATCTAATTCAGCTTCCTTTCCCAATTCCCTATGTTTCAGAAACTAAAATAACCCCATAATATATATTATTGTAGAACTGTTTGAAAAAAATTGTGTCACAATGAAATTTCAACCAAAAAATGGAGGGAATATAGGGGGAGAAGGAAAAACGTTCATGGACATTGTGTTCAGCCCAACTAGTACCTACACGTTCAATTCTATGGCAAACTTGGCAATGGAGAAAATTTCTTCCCGACCTGAGCTGGTGATTTGAAACTGGAGTCTGATAGAAATTTTAATGAATTCTAGCATGTGTAAACACAGACACTGTTCTTATTTATATGATATCAGATTTTACTACTCTACACAGGGTGAAATTCATCCCTGTGCAAAAGATCAGTGCAGGGCATGTGAATCACTCCAATCTTACTTTGAGGATGTGAGTTAGATTTAAGGTGGTCCTCATGCTGGTTTTCTAACTGGGGTGAATTTCACTCATTTAGTCCCACTTTATTGCAAGGTTCTGACAACCTGCATAGCCATTAAGGAACCTGTAGCATATTTCACAAGAGTCAGATGTATTAGCCCCAGTATCCTGGCTAATTTCCAAGTGGATCAGAATAGCCATCAGAAGATGGTAGAGCAAAATCATGGAAAATCTTCAAGACAGGAAGCCAGATCCGTAGGCGAGATAAACCACCATCACTCCATCAAATCAATGGATAAATCAAATCAATTGATTTACACACAGTGAGGATATGATCCAATGTTTCTCACTTTCCATCACAACTTCATTCTGATCAAAGTTTTCTGACCAGTTCCAGTAACTATCTCCTGCTTACTTAAAATTGCTCCTGTCACTTTGAATGGCTAAGATATTCTTTGCTTCAGGTGCAATTTATCCCAATGCAAAGAGCCAGGCCAAGATTTAGGTAGTGCTTAAGTCTCACTTAAGATCTGAAAATGGAACCTGAGTGATACAGAGGCTATATCCTGGTTCTCTGTACACGAGTGAATTTCATCCTTCCTCTGCTGAAGTGTTTGAAATATTACAGTGCATTGAAAAAACAGCCACTGCACTTCATTGATAGCAGAAATTAGACAGATAGATAGATAGATGCACACACTGTATAACAGAGAGAGAGAGAGAGACTGCTAGTTTAATATCTTATAAAGCACTTTGGGAACCTACTGTATAAATGGTGCTAGTTAAATACGAGTCAGACTCTTTACTATTCATTGTTCATTCCAATGTGAACGATACTGCACTTATCTGTGTTGAATTTGATCTGCTATGTGCTCTTCACTTATTAAATTTCATCAGAGCCATATGAATTCCTGTTAATCTCCCATGGCCTAGACTAATTTTAGTAATTTTACATCTTCAGCAAAATATGTCACTTTACTTCCTTTCCTCTAGAGCTCAAAGCTGGTCCCAGAGGTACCCCACTAATAAACTCATTTCCTGGTCTCTGACCTGGTCATTCATTCTTAATCTTTGCTGCCTATTAACCATCTTTTAATCCCTGAGAAGCCGACAGATGTCAGATCATGGTTATCATGTTTCCTTACCAGCCTTGTGAGAGACTTTATCCAAAGCTTTTTGAGAGTTAAAATATTTTCACAAGTTCTTAATTAGCCATTGTTTGTTGTCTTTAAATGAATTTTACGAGTTGTTGAAGTTCAATTTACCCTTACAAGTGTCCTTGCTGCTTGGTCCATGTCATATTATCCTCATCTCCTGTAGGAGCATTATAATTCTGTATTTCATTGCTTTCTCAACTGCAGTTACATCTGGGCTAGGCAAGCCTTACACACCCCAGAACAGGGGAATAACAAAGGTGATATAAAATATACCTTGATCCTTCACCCCACATTTCCTGACCCAAGTGAAGTGATGGAGTAAGTGAGACTCAAGCCCAGAAACTCAGTTTAGAGACTTTTTCTACATTAATATAAAGGGGTGGGGGAGAACCCTGCTGCTGATGGTACCTTTATAATTCTTTCCAGCTTTCTATCCATTAATTCTTACATTCAGTTCTAATCTGACAAAATTAAACAATTCAGGAAATATAAACTAAAGCTCAGAGGCCTCTGGCTTAATGTAAAACTGTCAGTTATAGATCACGACCTTAGCTTCACACTGCTGCAAACAAAAAGGGGAGTGAGGGAAAAGAGTGCTTTGACTGGCAAGTACAGCACATTATACTCTGCTGCAGTAACAGCCAGTTCTTTTCCAATTCAATGCCAGATGTGCTGTGCGTTATTGTCAGATTTAATGTAAAGTGAAGTGGATTCAAAAGGGCTAAATTCATACTTGGTGTAACCCCATAGAATTTGTCTCTTGGTACATATTTATTATTACTATTAATTATTATTACTGTACAGTGCCCAACACATGCAAAGTACCTCACAGTAGAAGTCAGACACTATACTTGCAGTCTAATCTCAGGGTACGTCTACACTGCAGCATTATTTCGAATTAGCTTAAACCGATATTACAAAACAGATCTAATAAAATCGGTTTAGCGCGTCCACAGTGGGATCCCGAAATCGATTGTTTGCGTCCATGGTCCAAAGCTACCATCGATTTCAGGAGCCACCGCTATCCTGTTCCTCAGCTATCCCATAGTTCCCACTTCCGTGTTGAGAGCACAGTGCCTGATGGGGCAGAAAACACTGCCCCGGGTGGTGCTGGGTACAGCCTCACCCCTCCCTTTGTGAAGGCAGCAGACAACCCTTTGGCGCCTTTTTCGCGGAGTGCATTGAGCAAACGCCATAGCACAGCAATCTTTCCCTTTTTTTTTTAACGTGGTGGTGGGGGGAAATAAACTGAGGAGCTGTTCCCTGAACCACGCCAGACACTGTGTTTGAACCTACAGACATTGGGAGCTCAGCCAAGAATGCAAATAATTTTCAGAGACTGCTGTGGACTGTGGGATAGCTGGAGTCCTCAGTACCCCCTCCCTCCCTTCATGAGCGTCCATTTGAGTCTCTGGCTTCCCGTTACGCTTGTCACACAGCGCTGTGTATCCTGGAGTTTTTTATTCAAACGCTTTGGCATTTCGTGTTCTGTAACGGAGCTGCATACAACAGATTTGTCTCCCCATACAGCGATCAGACCTAGTATCTCCCGTACGGTCTATGCTGGAGCTCTTTTTCGATTTCAAACTGCATCGCCAGCCGTGCTGATCAGAGCTCCACGCTGGGCAAGCAGGAAATGTAATTCAAAAGTTCGCGGGGCTTTTCCTGTTTACCTGCCCGCTGCATCCGAGTTCAGATTGCTGTCCAGAGCGGTCAGTGCTGCACTCTGGGATACCGCCCGGAGGCCAATAACGTCGATTTCCGTCCACACGAACCCTAATCCGAGTTATCACTATCGAATTTAGCGCTACTCCTCTCGTTTGGGAGGAGTTCCGAAATCGATTTAAGGAGCCGTTTAAGTCGATATTAATGACGACGTCGTGTGAACGGATACAGCGTTAAATTGGTATATCGGCCATTAAACCGATTTAAAGTCACAGTGTAGACCTGGCCTCAGGTATGATGCAACAACGTTTCCATGGTGTCTAGCATCATGGGGCTCTGGCATGGTCTGAGGCAGTGAGGAGCTACGGCAATACAAAGACTGAATCACAATAGGGTAACAAAACAGTACAAAAAGGTTGAAGAACATGAATACAGGAATAAGATGACTCATTAATTCAAAGACTAGTGTACACTACGGTGAAGCAAATGTGCAAAATTATAAAGGAAAATATAAAATTCTAATTCTCCTTCTCAACTGATTTCTGCAGTAGAAGTAGACTTGGCCAACATTTTTCAATTTAAAAGGGCCTTTTTTAAAAACCAAAAACTTTTTGGGAATTTTTTTTTTTTTCAAAAAACTTTCCAGTTTTTCACCGAATTTTAAAATTTTGAATTTTCTCCCCCTTCCTCCTCCAATTCCCATTTTTTGACTGAAGACAATAGAATGATGGATATTTAGGAATCTTTTCATTTTTTCCATTTTTCCTTTTGCCTCTCTGTAAATAATGAAACTAGCTGTGCCTCTGGACCTTTCCCAAAGTTAGACAATTCTTGAAATGTTACAGGAGGAACAAGTCAGAGGGAGAAACCTAGACATTGTTCATTTTATTGCATGCAGTTACCCCAAAAAAGGGAGAGGGGAAGAGAATAAAAAAAACTGAAAAAAAATTCCATTAAGAATTTCTAAAATGGAAATGGACATCAAAATATTCTGTGAAACTGGCTGTCCATTATTTGGTCATCTCTAGACAGAAGAGTCATCCCGTGGCATTAAATAGGGGCCTGCCGAATAGATGCTTTATTATTCTTGTTATTTATTTGTATTGTGTTAATTCCTAGGACCCCACTGTGCAGGTGCCATAGAAACACAGAATAAAAAGGTGATCTCAGCTGCAAAGAGCTTCTGTTCTAAATAAACATACATAATACATGTGCATAAATAAATACCTATTGAAGTGCGCATTCTTTGCATCCAAGAATGATAGGAGACTGGGGCCAAACTCATCCCTGGCATAATTTCATTCGTACAAGTCCGCTGAGCTTAATAGATTTATGGCAGGGATGACTTTGGGGCTTTTTGATTAACTTATTTTTTCTCTGTATGTTTAGTTCCCAAGTGAAGCGTGGGAATGTCTCACAGTACATCTAGTCGTGACATAGAAAGAACTGGCAGCACTATAATAAAGTCAAATTTGCCCGTTTACTAGTTGAAACACCACTTTTTCTTCCCCTTCTCCCAACAGTATGAAACTAAAGTCATGATATTATAACTGACAGTTTAAACAAAAATTCTAACTTACTTTTTTAAACAGGAAGTTCCAATGTGAATAAGAAAAAAAATCTGCAAAGAGATTAAAAACCTCCTGACCTGATAGTAGTTAATTTTCCCATATTTATTGGCTCAATAAACCTGTGTTTTGTGTCAAGCAAATAAATATCATGCATGAAATTCATTGCTGTGCAAAGATATATGTGCCACTTAAGTCCTCTAAACAGTGGTACTTAAGCAGTGCATAGGCCAAGAATTGGTCCTTGGCACATGGACATATTTCACCCATAAAGAATAGACAGTTCCCATTTTCTTGTGGACATTTCTCCAGAACCTGGTGGTGTGGATAAAGGGATTCTAATGTCTTTCCTGTAACGGTAAAAAATTTCATTAAAAGCACACAATATATATATCATTTTCGAGAGGACTAAGTCAATACAAGTTTGCCTTTATACAGGCAGTAGATTCACAATCATTACATCAATTTTATTAAGCCTTACCAATTTTGTCTGTTCTGGGGGACAGCTTTTTCTTGTGCAGATATGCAATTTTCAAATAAACTCATTCGAAATTAAAATCAGAAAAGCGTTTTATTCCTTCAATAAGCAATGAATATATGATTCAGAATGTCAGACTTTATCTGTGGTAAGGAAAAGTCGGACCCTCAATCTGCTGCAGAGAGCCTGTATTTAGCGAGCAACAAAGACATGCAGACTGAAGAACAGCTAGAGCTGTTGATCTACATGTACAAGTACCAAGGGCGTCATCTGGCGTTGTGGAGGTGGATTCAGAGCAGTGTATGGCTTTAACACAGGGCATAGGAAAACAGTGTCCCAACAATACTAAACACATCTTCAGGGCCTGTAGACACAATAGCTCAAACCCATATTAGGTCTAATTCCTCTTACTTCAATGCGGTTACATCAGAGATGAATTTGACTCAAAATAATCTTCATAAATCTTAAAGGTAAAGTCAGAACTTTATTCACTTTAAGATTGAAAGTCAATGATTTCCAAATACCGCAACAGAATTGATCTTCGCTGATTTGCAAGCCAGAGGAATTATTTTAATTGGACTTAGTTGATTTTCTGAAATGACAATTAGTCCTTTCTCAACTGCTCATTTCTTCTAAATGGTAGAACATTTGGAAAAATTACTTTAACTGATGATGCAGAGAGAGGCCTAAGTGGAATAAGAGTATCATTAATTACAAGTCCTCCTGAAAACACTGATTTCTAGCCGCTTAGCACTTAGAAAAAACACACTTGTCTTCCCTCTGGATTAACACTTAAGGTTCTTATACACACTAATCTTAACTGTGGACAAGAAAATGCCCTTATGCTGTGTAGCGAGGCGGTGTGGCTCCCTTCCTCCACAGGGAGGGTTGAGCCTCGTCAATCTTCCCCCAGGAAGCCCCGCCCCTCAAAGGGTCAGGCGGCGACCCAGAAGCATAAAAGCTGGGCGCCGGCCTTCAGTTGCAGCTCAGCCGCCGGCCAGAGCAGACGTGCTGGCCGACCCTCGTCGCTGGGAGGCTGCGGAGCTCAGAGACAGGTATCAGGCCCTGCCGGAGCCAACCCGCAGCAGCTACGACACGGGGCCACCAGAACTAACCCGCCGTCACTATGACGCGGAACCACCAAAGCTGCCCAGCCCTCACTACGGCTCGGAGGAACCCCCGGACCAGACCTGGCCCAGGGGCCCGGAGGTGCTCCCGGATCTACCACCTAGCCCGGACTGGGAGGAGCCCATGAGGGTGGACGACCCTGCGGACCAGGTAGGAAGTGAAGGGGGGATTGGAAGTAGCCCGGGGGCGGCTGACGATAGTCAGGCCGCCGAAGGCCCCAAGCCTATGGCTGTGTGTATCGGGCAGGATCCCCATTGAATCACCCCGTCAGTGTGTTTTGGTTCGGATCCCCACTGACTGCCACTAGCGGCGACAGCCACTACTAGGGCCCCGGGCTGGAATGCAGAGGAGTGGGTGGGCCTGCGTTCCCCCTGCCACCCGCAGCCGGGTGGCAGAAACCCCTTTTCACCGCCCCAGTGACTCTGCTACTGCTCTGCCCTGTCCCAAAAGGGCCAGAGCTTATTGACCTGTTTGTTTGGTGCTCCGCCCGAACCAAGGGCTGGGCCCCCATTGACTCTGCTACTGCTCTGCCCTGCCCCAAAAGGGCCAGAGCTTATTGACCTGTTTGTTTGGTGCTCCGCCCGAACCAAGGGCTGGGCCCCCATTGACTCTGCTACTGCTCTGCCCTGCCCCAAAAGGGCCTGAGCTTATTGACCTGTTTGCTTGGTGCCCGCCTGCATCAAAGGCTGGACCCCTACTGACTTTGCTGTGCCTCAGTCTGCTCCACAGGGACCGAACGCCCCGGACGGTGGACCATGGACCCGAAGGACAGGACCCAGAGAGGACAGGACGAGGCCGGTGTGGCTCCCCTCCTCCACAGGGAGGGTTGAGCCCCGGCACCCCTCGTCACATGCTGCTAACAGTTTTGTCAGATAATTTCCTATCTCCAACCCTGGGTATTAAATCTTCTGCAGTTGCAGTTACACAGCTGCGTGCAGCTCTACACAGCTAGGCTCACGCATCTCTCTGTCAGGACAGACATCTGGATTGATCATTTATGTTAGCTCACTATCTCATACTCTTCTGTGAGGACCAAAATGTAAGCCCCTTCTCTACACAAGGGCCATAGTCCAATGGGCTTTGGATCAGGCCCTAAATTTGCTGCCAACACCATCAATGCTCTCCATGGAATGTTGCCTTCTGATCTTTATGAGAATCCTCCAGGTTCTAACTTGAACCCTTTGCACCTTTGAAATGAGTGACTATAAGCTTCTTAGGCTTTCATCATTGATAGACTTATGGCTAGTTTTGTTTCTTATATCTTGGTTCCTGACAGATGTGAAGCTGTAGTATATAGTAAAGCTTCCAAGCAACATTTAACAATTTGCAGGAATATGAGACATATTCATAGTAGAAAAAATAATTTTTACCCCAATAGTCAAAGAGCAGGCCTGGGTTCTTCAACTAGATGTCAATGAGCAACATTCTCTTGCTTCTCAGTCAAGCCATGAAAGACAGAGAGAGAGAGAGAGAGAGAGAGAGAGTGAGTGAGTGTGTGTGTACCTAAGTGTGTGAGAGCGCGCACAAGTGTACATTAAGTATGAAGTGTAACTTCAGCTTGATGATGTGCCTCTAGCTCCAGGAATCAAGATTTGTCCCATGTGATCATGTCTGAATACAAGAGTTTTTAGTTTATAGGTAAAATTTTCAGAAGCACCTAAGCATTTAGGTGCCTAAGGCTCATTTTCAAAACAGACAGGCATTTAAGAGCTTAAGTCTCACTGAAAGTCAATGAAATTTAAGTTCTAAGGGCCTGATACTTTTGAAAATGGAACTTCAGTGCTTCCCTGCCCCCTCTGTATTTGCTCATTTACTCTATTCCTCTTTGCCAGTTTTATGCATGTCTATATATGATTTGTAAAAAATGCAAAGATAAAGTTTCCTTTGCAATTACAAATTAAAAGAAAAAATAGTTTAGAAGTTGTTGCCAAATTTGAGACCTTTGCTCCCATAAATTCCAAAAGGAGGAATTTCAGCTTGAAAGTCCAATAAGTGCTCTTATGAACAGACACTTTAACAGGTCTTTGAATGGAATCTTCAAGAGAAAAAGGGAGATTATGTAAAAGTCTCTTCCAATTATTTAATGAGCTCTTTCAAAAGGGCATGTTAATAAGAACTTAATTCTATTAATGATTTTAGCGCAGACATTCTCTTTTTAATTAGGAGAGGGGAAATCCTATGGGATTCCCACACCCATGTTCCTACATTATAGTGACTGTTCCCATACAAGCTTGATAATACTATAAAAGGGTTCAATAATTCCATAGTTCCACTAACATTACCATCCATATTGGAGCCCAGTTCTGTTCTTGAGTGACTGCCTGAAGCTCCCATTAACATCTGTGGGAGAAATACACCTGAATTCAAGGTAAGAATTTAACTCTATGCCATAGGAAAGTGAGTGGAAAGACTAAACCCCAGAGATCCAAATTCTCCCTTATATGAGAAAAAATCTGCAAAGAGGGCAGGAGAATCCCTGGGCCAAATCCTGCTCTAGTTATGCAGCTGGAAAGCTACAGTCATTTCACTGGAGTTCTTCCAGATTTATACCAAAGTAAGTGACAACAGGAACTGGCCTCGTTGGCTGAAATTTGTGCAGTTTCTTTTGAAGGAAGAGGAAGGATTTGCCTCTCCACAGTGAATGGGGAAGAAGTTTGGCCCATTAAACAGTTGATGCACACATACCTTGGAACACCAGTGGAGACCCAGGGTCTCTGCAAAGCTGTTCAGGGGCAGCTTGAAAGTAAGGACCCTTAAGGGAACTTCCTGCCCGTGAACAGCAAAGTGGAGGGAATAAGTTTGCTTAAAACATAAAACCTCCTAGGAATCCCTGTAGCTGAGTGGTAATGGTGCAGCACGGAGAAGGTCCTTTATCAATCTGCAGAGCCCTGACTCCACAATGTACAGTACCAGTCAAGGGACTACAGCCCTTACCACAGAGGCAGCATTCTCCTCTTTAGTTGTCTTCCATGCATAGTAATTTCCACAGGACTAAATCATCTCTAGTCATGTCCTAGCAGTAGGTGAGAAGGTGACCAAGAATGGCCAAGGTACCTGCTGCACCGGTGGAATAGCCTCAGGAGATTGCTTTTTTCTGAGATATCTTTGTGCCATTTTGCAAAGAATGGAGGATTTATGATCTGGGAACCAGCTGATATTCTACAGAATAGGTAGTACTGACGTGATCTCTGTTTATCACCTTTCTTAACATCTGGGGGGATTATAAGAGATTTAGCAGGAGGGAGGAAGCTTTTAATTCTGACTCTCATTCTTTTAGGAACTCAATTGTTGTTTTTTTTAACCCAACCTGATAAATCAAATGATTTAACTTCAAATCTTATTTATTTTCCCCTTTATCATGAGGAAAGAGTAACAGAAGTTCAACATTTAATAGAATTTAGTGCCAGCAAGTGTTGCAGCCTTTCAACTTGAGACAAAAATCAGTATGGCTGTCAGCAGAGGAGTTGGCAAATAATTAGTCTTTTCAGCCCAGGGAGAGGATAGGGAAACTGGAGACCAACAGTGTCATCCTAGCCCAGATGCTGCTTTACCTGCTCGGAAAGCATCTGTTGCTGTGAATCACGCTGCCTGCCAACAGACACAGCGATCACATCATTTAGAACTATGTCACTGTAAAACATTCACACAGTAGGACCAAATGGATCGCAATTTGTTGTGCAAGAAAATGAACGTGCTTTAAAGACAACTGAGGAAAATCTCAGACAACCAAACCAAGGGCAGACGGCTAGCATAGGGGTTTACAAAGCCCACTGCCATGCCGAGGCCATTCCAGTGGGGGGTTCCAACTGTTGGCTGAAATGGTGTCACTGTCTCATTTTTGTTGAACGTGAATCCCAGGAGCTGTGGGATCTAAAAGGTCACCTTCTGCAGCAAGAAGTTTGCCAGATGCCCAGATTTTTTTTGACAGAGAGTTAGGATGAATTGCTCCTCCTGGTGGTAAGTCATTATGTCATAACTATCAGAACCAAACCTCAAAACCTAGCTGTCTGCTGAACAGAAAATTACTCCAGTCAAGAACCAAACTACTCCCTTCCTCTAACTCAGGAGTGGGCAAAGTTTTTGGCCCAAGGGCCACATCTGAGTGGGGAAATTGCATGCAGGGCCACGAATGTAGGGCTGGGGCAGGGGACTGGGGTGCGGGAGGTGGGAGGGAGCGCGGTGTGCAGGAAGGGGCTCAGGATACAGGACATGTGTGGTGTGTACAAGGGGACTTGGGGAGGGGGTTGGAGTGCAAAGTACGGGGGGGCTCAGGGAGGGTGGTTGTGGTGCAGGAGGGTGCAGGAGAGGGTTCAAGGCAAGGGGTTGAGGTGCTGGGGGGTGCAGCAAGGAGCTTAGGGCAGGGGATTGGGGTGCGGCAGGGGATTGGGATGTAGGAGGGGTGCAGCAGGGGGCTCAAGACAAGAGGTTAGGGGGGCTCAGGACAGGGAGTTGGGGTGCGGGGTGCAGAAGAGGTTTGGGGTGTGGGCTCCGGCCTGGTGCCACTTACCTGGTGCAGCTCCAGGGTGGCAGTGGGGCTAAGACAGACTTTCTGCCTGCCCTGGCCCAGCGCCACTCCCAGAACTGGCTGGCACCATGTCCCTGCAGCCCCTGGGGTGGGGGGGCGCAGAGGGCTTCGGGCGCTGCCCTCACCTGCTGGTACCTCCCCCAAAGCTCCCATTGGCTGCAGTTCCCCGTTCTCGGCCAATGGGAACTGCGGGGGGTGGTGCCTGCAGGCGAGGGCAGTGTATGGAGCCCTCTGGCTCCCCACCCCCCAGGACCACAGAGTGATGGCCACTTCCAGCAGTGGCATGGGGCCCACAGTGCCAAAGGGGTGGCAGTCCCACAGGCTGGATCCAAAGCCCTGCTGTAGCTGCTGCACACACAAGTGGATAAGTTGATATGACACTAAGAAGACAGGACTAAGTAATATGATTGTGTCTTGGCTATCTACACTTAGCCCTTTTTATTTGACTGATATCAAGCCCTGTTCATAAGCTGCTTGACCATCATAGATATCCGGATATAATTGATCCAAATCAGAGATAATGAAAATGCTGCCACAAATTGACTGACTCCATGCCACCACGGAAAAATGGCTAGGCTAAAATAGGAAAGAAACTGAACAGAAGGCTGTATGAAGGAGTAAGAAAAAGAAAAACAGGAGGGACCTACTTTTTTAAAAAACAAAAAAACTTCTGCTTTTCCTGCTGCCCCTTTGGTATATCAGTTATACCGATTTACCAATGTGTAATATACGCCACTATTCAGGTCAGGTCTGAATTTGGTCCAATTTGTTTAGGTGCCATTACTTCAGAAAATGCCCCAATCTTGGTCCCCTAATACCAATATACTTGGAAGAGAAATAGCACAAAGGGAACATTTGAGCACAAACAAGGTGAGGGAACCAACCTAGAAAGACAAGTATCCCTTTAGTATGGTTGCTGCATTACAGTAACAAACCCAAAGGACATTGTTATTTATGAGGTGCAGTCTCATTTCACTGGA
Organism: Chelonoidis abingdonii; assembly: GCF_003597395.2. NCBI lineage: Eukaryota > Metazoa > Chordata > Testudines > Testudinidae > Chelonoidis > Chelonoidis abingdonii. Next base: position 24,728,124 of record NC_133777.1, read on the forward strand.
ATGATGGACTGCACTGAAACCGTCTGATGACTGGAAAGCCCTTTGGGTGGTGAAAGTCAAGTCAACTAGTGGCGAATGGTCATCAAAGACGACAATCTGTACAAAGACTAAATCTGCAGAAAAGGAAACTTCCCCAAGCAATTTAATCTTGATGGACACAGAATGGCTAAGGATTACAAAACAGGAATACAAAACAATTTTGTGAGGGCAAATCCTTTTCAACAACTCTAGCATTCCATGGCGGTAAAGAACTTCAGCAGGGAATTACCTAAAGGTGACTAAGAATCTGTTGAAACCAGAGCTGACTGTGGGGTGGCAATTCCATTTTGGGGATTAAGGTATCAAAGTTTATTTTTATTTGCATTGAAAAGAAAACAAAACCTTTCAAACACTTGCCCCAAAACAGAACAGAGTGTGTTTGCACCACATGCTATTGCATGGGATATGGGAGACCCAAGTTCAAGTCCCTAATCTCCCCTGATTCAGAGCATAGTTTTTCCTTCCAGATCATTCTGAGGACTTGTCTACATAAAGTCTACCTGCACTCCTTGGGGGTGTGATTTCCAAAGCATAGTAATATGATGTGTTAGTTGGTTCATGTAGACCCTGCTGATGCGCTTTAATGTACTGCTGTTTTAGAGCACTATGTTAAAGTGCCCTTGGGAACCCTTAACATCCACCAGCAGGGTTACACAGCCCAATGAAGGCGCAACATGTTAGTGTGCTTTGGAAATCACACGTCCATAGTGCGCATTACCCCACTGCATAGACAAGTCCTGAATCAAGCAGAGCAGGAACATGTATCTTGGTCTTCCACCTTTCAGGCCAATATCCATACCACCTAATCTCTCCCTGTCTCTCAAAACATCTACATCAAAAGGTTCCGACCAGCTCTAGTTGAAACTACAAGTGTCATGCGGAAAAGACAGACCCGTTCAGCATCACTGCAGTCTCTTGTATATCCTTCCATAGGCTGTGCTATTTCTTTCACTCCTTAGATTTTCAAATGTTAAGTCTTCTAGTAACAATTTCTTGTTTTCATTTTTTTCCTCAAACAACATGAAGGGTTAGATGGCAATAAAAGCACATAGGGATTTAGTTGCATAATCCCAGAACATATGATTTACAGAGCAAAATCCCTAGGACTTTGCTAAAATATACCCTTTGAGAGTCTGACTTTCCCCACAAAAAGAAAGGAAATTCTAAGTCACAGCTGGAAATCCATCTCCCTGTTACATCTAGATTTCACCACAATCATATCAATATAGTGTTTGAAGGGCCCCTTATCCTAGAACATCCCTTAGCTACAGTAAAAGGGAAGGATTATCAGTGGATGATCAGCACTCATTTTGCATTTAAAAAGAGAAATTTTTTAGAAAGTTTAAGTCAAATCCCAATGTTACTTGAAACTTACCAGTAAATGTATGAAAGCTTGTCCCAGGAAAATTTGTTCTTATACATTAAGGAGGAAACTACCAATCTCACTGTTTTGTATCATTTTTTTTTTAAAGAAAAGTTATTTTATAAATTCAAAGTAACTCAGAGAGGGTCTTTTTAAAGAGAATCAATTGGAACATTTCTGGGGCTATACCAGGAGAGAGAAATTAGAAAATTAGTATTGTGGTGACTGCCCTTGTGCTTCTAGGGTGAAACTCACAGCTGTGCAGAGGACCCCCACAAAATTAAGTGCTATTTAAGTTCTATATAAGCACTCAGAGGCTGCAAAACACAGAGTAACTTTACTGGTGCTTTGGCCTGGTATAAGCCCCCTGCATGAGCGTGAATTTTACCCTGACTGTATAAGGGTTTGGATGTATGAATGCAAATTTCCAGAAACTTAAGATAATTTCTTTGTTTAGTTTACATGGATGAAACTCCATTGAAATGAACAAGCCTGCCTATTTACAACCAAAGAAAATTGGGTCTTTAGAATATAAACACAAACAAATATAAACACAACCCTTGTGGGTATTTAAAAAAATATACTAGACAAGACACTAACCTTTAAAATTGTCTCCTTCATAGGCACATTACATTTCTTCACAATATTCAGTAAAGATTTTTATGATATCATTACTCATCATAATTATACTATTAAATATATTCACACTCATTATGGTAATAGGTGCTGATTAGGGAAACATGACTGTAAGACTAAAGCACGGGGTGTTCACATACATACACCAAAAAACTGCATTACCAATTATTATGGCCCAAACATTGCTGCCCTTGCTCACTCAACGAGTCCCCAACATTATGGGATATACAGAAACAAAAGACTTAGTTGAGATTACATCTTCAGCACTCAGACTTCAACAAAACACCACTTCACTATTACCTTAATGCACCTCCTGTGGTTTCAGCAGTAATTGGAAATATTTTCTTCTAGTGCATTTATCTGATACCCTTGATGCTTTTCAGTGTAGATTTTGTGATGCAGATTGCAATAAAATGTTCTCACCAGCAGCAACTATATTCTGCAGAGCCACAGAAACAGATCCTAATTTGCTCAATTACTATTTTAGGGCTGAAAGGCGTTTTTATTCCATTTTTGGACAAGCCTTCATCTCTGGATACGAAGCTTTCATGTTTGGCAGCAGCCAAGCTGACTTTTGCTATAATGCCACTACTCTGTTATCTAATGGATTATTGATTGTTTTTAAGCAAGTGTTATAGCAATCAAAGAGAGGGGGAGCTGAAAAGAGTGCAATGGTGGAAACCCAGCCTTCAATCTTTTCATTCATAGCTGGATCCATGAGATTTGGACTGAGGGCATAGAGCCCAAGTCTGTCAGGTGCTGAACATCTCATGTCAGCTCTCACTGACTGCATCTTTCAGAGGCAATAGTAAACCAAAACCCTTTCTACCTATCTCTAACACCTGTCCAGATGAAAATTAGAGGTTCCAAGGAACTTTTCGAGCAGAGTCTTGATTAACCCCAGATGCTGTTTAAGAGCTGTTGCTGAATGCACAAGAGCTGTCCCCTTTGCCTACAGAGATACTGTACCAACTTGTGGCGTTATAGAGCCCTTTGGGATACCTTGAGTACAAATGGTGCAGTATCTTTCTGACCATATTGACTTTTACTGTGTTCTTTAACATCATTGTTTACTACTTCTATTGTGTTTCTCCAGCTCTCATTCCCAGTCTGTGGGCTGAAAACCACAAGATACCGCACACTCTCAATTTCTATTGAAATCCCATGTGCTGTGTTTGTGGCAGCGGCGGTTCCAGGCACCAGCACTCCAAGCGCGTGCCTGGGGCAGCATGCCGCAGGGGGTGGCCTGCCAGTTGCTGTGAGAGCAGCGGTCAGACTGCCTTCAGCGGTGCTTCTGTGGAAGGTCTGCCAGTCCCGCGGATTCGGAGGCAATTCGGCGGTGGGTACGCTGAATCCACAGGACCGGCGGACCTCCTGCAGGCACGCTGCCGAATCCACGGGACTGGGGCCCTCTCACAGGTGCACCGCCAAAGGCGGCCTGACTGCAGTGGTTGGGGAGGCAAAAAAGCTAGAACCGCCCCTGGGTTGTAGGTGCTCAGCACCTCACAGGATTGGGCTCATAAAGAGCAACCAAACTGAGACAAGGCCCTGAGAAATATGCAAAGAGCACAGCTGAACAACACAGTTAAGTAACCGAATAAAGAGAATATGGTTTTTATATCGTTTTTCATAGGCCAGGTATCCCAGAATCCTTTGTAAAATAATGAGATGTCAATGGTGCAATAGCCTCTGTAGAAGAAGGTGGACACTCTAAGCCCTCTGTAATAGCTCATGCATAGTTTGTGCACCATGAGCCAGCACTCTGTTTGCAAAGTGCTATGGGATCTTTACATTTCAGCTACATTGACAGCTACTTGAGATCTTGGTTTAAAATTTCATCTGAATGATATAAAAACAAAACTAGGAAGGGCAAGGAAATGAAAGAAGGAGATGTGTATGTCAGGAGCAATGAAACAAACTTATGCCAGAGCAAAGAGAGGACTGGAAAGATTAATACAAATGAAAAGGAGAAAAATCTTTACCTGCGAAAAGAGGAGGCAGAAAGTGCAAAGGGTGTAAACTGATCTCTAATACTCAAAAAAAAAGGTAAAAATTGAGTCCCAAAGTTTACCCTATCAGTCTAATTAAAGTCTGATGGGGGCAGCAGCAAGCTTCTTGTCCTATGCTGATGCACACATTGTGAGCTAGACTGTGCAAGCCTTACTCGTGTGGGGAGTCCTTACTCACAGCAGTGATTTCACTGACCTTGGCAGGACTACTCCTGTAAGTGCAGGTTACACAATGTAGCCTTGCCTAGGGGAGAACAAAGGCTTTGGATCAGATTCTTTGTTTTATGAGAACATCAAAAAATAATGTGTTTATTGACTTCCAGTTTATAAGTCTCTTCCAAAACTGCTTTCACTAGAGAAGTTCCAGTTCCTTATTGACCCTTATATTTCTGTCCCACCAGCCTCGCATGCTTTCATTTCTCAGATGCTTCATATTCCCTAAATAAAATATTAATGTTTTGTTTAGAGTTTAAGAAGACCGTCCCATGACGTGGTTTTACAAAGCAAAGCGGACTCCCTAATACCTCTACTTAATGATTTTAGGCCCTGATTATACAGTAATTACCTAGAGACTACAATCATGATTGATCTCTTCTCGAGTAGCCTTTGCAATTCTGCCTGGTTACACTTGGGGTGCCTGACCTATTTTCAGCTCCTTCCCTTGGGCACAGCCACTCACATCAAAGTCTTGGCAAAGCACTCTCTTTCCACTCCTTATAAAGTGATAGAAACAAAAAAGAGATGCACAAACTTTCATAAACTGTTGACAATGGTATCCCACAAGCCATTGCCTAGTGTTACATTCAAACATCAGAATCAGAATAGCTGACATTTCAACAGCCCTGTTGGGGTTCAATATACTTAGTTTTGCTCTAACTTTGTAACTAACTTTATGTCACATGCTGCTGTCATTTCTCCTTATTTCAAAATTTGTGCCCCTTACTCAGCCTTCGTAGCTGCTCTTTCACGGACGTGGATGTATTCTGCTGAGCAGTGAAAATAACTGAGCTTAATTTGATATAGTTTCAACACAGCGCACAAAGAATTGGACCCAACACTAATGTTCACAACCCCATGACATGTTATTCCCTGAGCATCACTCTGAAAGTGAGTGTGTGCGGCACACATTTATTTTGCATAATTGGTCTGTGTGAACAGGTAGGCTCATTGTAGATATAGGATTACTATTAGCACCTAGTGATTCTTAAACTGTATGTCCTTTGGAGATTCTTTATGCTTGTAGGGGCAATCAGTCCTGAATTCCCCTTCGATTATGATTAGGAACTGAAGTTGACCATATGCCACTGCAAAGATAGTTTCAACCGGAGTGAAAAATATCAAGAAATCAGCCTCTTATCAGCATAGTAAGTTTTAGAAAGGCATAAATAGGTTTATGTTTTGTGACAGATCCAGACCAGTGGGGTCCAGGAGTCTGGTAGAGGGCAAATATACTGGTCACTGGATGAGTAGTTTTCTGTTCCCTGAGCGACCAGAGCAGGGGCTGCACTACAGTAATCAGGAACCTGCTAGAACCAGTTAAGACAGACAGGCTGATTAGATCAACGGCTGCAAGCCAATCAAGGCGACTAATAGGGGCATCCTGGGGTTAAAAAAGGAGCTCAGATCCAGTTGGGGTGGGGGTGAAGGAGCCAGAGGAGAGGAAGTGCGTATGAGGACTGGGACCAACAAGGCACAGGAGCTGAGAGGGAGAGGGAGAGGGAGAGTGAGAGTGCTGTGGTTAGAGACGGAGAACTAGGAATACAAGGTTATACAGGCACCAGGAGGAAGTCCTGTGGTGAGATTATAAGAAGGTGTTTGAGGGGCCATGGGGAAGCGCGCCAGGAGTTTGTAGCTGTCATGCAGCGTTACAAAGAGGACACTGTAGACAGCTGTGCAACCACAGGGCCCTGGGCTGGAACCCGGTAGTAAGAGGTGATCCTGGTCCCACCAACACCCCCAACTCCCTGATACAGACACAGGAGGTACTGGACCAGACTGTGGTGGCAAGATCACCTGAGGTGAGCAATCTGCCAAAAGTTGCAGGAGACACCAAAGGTAGAGGAGGCAACTTTTCACAGTGTTATTTTCTTTTGTAAATTGTCTTGGTGCCATTAAGGGAATTATCAAATTGGGTATTCTTGTATGTATTAAGATTTTTGCCCAGGGGAACATCCTGTGTTTTTTATTTGTTGTCTGTGAGGTCAGCTGTATGCTGTCTCCCAGAGGTTTTTTCTTTTACTTTTCTTTTCTTTAATTAAAAGCCTTCTTTTTAAGAACCTGATTGATTTTTCCTTGTTTTAAGATCCAAGGGATTTGGATCAGTGTCCACCAGGGAATTGGTGGAGTAGTCTCTCAAGGCTACCCAGGGAGGGGAAGGTTTTGGGGGGAAAGGGAGTGACCCAGATACTCAAATTCTGGATGGTTCAGCTACATTCATCTCTTGGACCTGTGTTCCACTTAGGACTAAATCAAGAATTGCCTCTCCTCTTGTGGGTTCCAGGACTAGCTGCTCCAAGAAACAATCATTTATGGTGTCAAGAAACTTTCTCTCTGCATCCCATCCTGAGGTGACATCTACCCAGTCAATATGGGGATAGTTATAGCCTCTCTAATTTCAAGAAGCATTCAACAATCCCCATCCTGGTCAGGTGGTCTGTAGTATACCCCTACTGCTATATTCTAATTATTAGAGCATGGATTTTCTATCCATAGAGATTCTATCGTACTTTGACTCATTTAAGATTCTTACTCTATTTGACTGTGTATGCTTTCTTTCACATATAGTGTCACTCCCCCACCAGCACGACTTACTTTGTCATTCCAGATCGCAGCATACACTGACGATTAGGACCTAGGCTTGGGCTAGCTAGTGGTGGTCAAACAGAAATGGAGTGAGGTGCTTCCAAAAAGTACTCCCACTCAAGAAATAGACTGTCATCAGTTCTAAAGCTGGATATTTTGATTGGCCATAACTCATAGCCCAGGAATTGAAGAAGCCCTGTCTCGAGATGAATTCAAGATGAAAAGTTATGAAGACTTCATCCATTACAGTATCCTAACAGCTGGAGTCGGCAGGATGCAATTTTTGCTATTGCTGTTATTAGCTATTGAGGAAAAGAAACTAGATTAACTATATTAAAGCCTTAATGCTACTCTGACAATTGGAAGACAGATGCTCTGATGGACAGCTGTCAGGGTCTTCGTAAGTTCTTCGAAATCAGATCTGGTCAATGTTTCAAATTTAGATTTTAATTCTTCAAATTATGATGAAATTAACAGTTCAGCTTTGGAATACATTCAACTATGAAATATTTTAAAAAATGTTCAGTTTGGGTTTTAAACTGTGTTTGTTTTTTTTATCGGCTCCATTCAAAATGCTTTCTTCTCTCTAGTAGTGTCACTTTTGTCTTCATTGGGCTGAATTTGAGCCAGCTGTATTAAAGTTAGGACCTTATCATTAGCACACGCTCTGACACCTGCCACAGCTCAGAACCTCAGCAGGTTTCAGTGGTTCCTGCCAGTTTAGATGCCATCTACAAATCTCACAGATCCTGAGGGTTCCTGAGGTTAGAGGTAGCAATGCATTCCGACAAACCTGTGGCCTAAGAAATCCCTGGATCAGATGCCATATGAATAAACCAGAGTCAGAACTAAACACTCCTACCCAGAGTGGAATATACTCAAGGCAAAAATGACTTGAGGTGATGGGAAGGAATGGTGGGTTAGAGAAGAGACTGGTTGGGCCTGGAGGCACGAGAGAGAGACAAGGGAGATCTCAAAAAGGATTAGATGGGTTTCAATTAATATCTCATACTATTCTCAGTTTATCTACAGCTGCTTTTTGAGGTGCATCCATCACTACTATTAAGCCTGAAGTCCACTGTCACAGAAAATATGGAAGCAGCAGAAAAGAGACTTTAAAGGTTTAGTATACAAAAATTTGAAACTAAGTCTCATTAGCTTTTTGTTTCCACCAGACTGCCGTAGAAATTTCCACAGATGATTTGTTCACTCTGTTCCCTAGAGCATTTTTAACATGGCAAAGTATGATTTTTAACTTGTTTGATCAGAATTGGCAGCGTTAGTCATTGTAAATTGCCTTTTAATTTCCTTATATCTGCAAAGGGGAATAAACCTAATGAGTCAAAAATAAGACAAAGCAGCAGGAATCATACCAGGCAAATGCATTGGACTTAAATAGTTTTATATCACAGTCTGTCAACAGAATAGGCCCCTATCTAACGATGAAGCAGCTATATAGAAGGCAATCACAGTGACTTTGGTGTTTGTCTCATTCATGGAAACCATGGCAAGCTACTTGGATTGAGCACTGTATTATGGCCCTCAGCCAGCACATGCTTAATTTTCATTTTAACCTAAATGTGGTCTAAAGTTCAGCGTGTACATTAGTACTTTGGTGGACTGAGACCTAATATGAGATGTTGGAAATAAGAGGGACATACCAGCCACTGAAAGATGGATCCAGTTGTCCTATGTTCAATACTGATTGTAAAGCCAAAGCTCTGAGCTAATAGCAGTTAGCATATGTATTCATTTATGCCACCAGGCCCCAAATGGTAGTAAGAGAAGTTATAACTATTGTGTGGTTTCTTTCGAATAGAGAATGCAGAGGCAGCAAACAGTGCTCCAAGAAAACTTGTTACAAGAGACTAAGCTGGTAAACTCGAATGTGAACCTGGGAGAATAAAAATTGCCTTATTTTTACTCAATTATAGTGCAGTGTGTGTATTATGGCTGCCTTTGTTATGTAAACATTTTGTTGGTTTTGCTCTCCTACAATAAATGATGCATGGACTAAGCTTAAGTGAAGGCATGGCTAGAAAAGAAGTAGATACAGATGCCATGATGTAGCACTATGGAGTGTAACTTCTCTTACACAGACCTGCAGGCCTACATTGTGGTATTTAGCTATAATTATGACAAGAGCGAAGTGAAGCTCCGCACTGCCCCTAGGGGGAGCTCTGACAAGGAGGCATAATCCCTCCCAGCACTCCAGGAAGTACAAGGGAAGTTCATAGGCTACACCACCCCTTAAGATGGTGCAGCCTGTTCCCCTTTCTTCACCCAACCAGCTCTGCAGGAAAATGCAGAAAAGATGGCATCCATGGTCCTGTCTATTTTCTACTCCATTTGGGGTGATTTGTGACCTGGAAGTGCATGAAAAGAGCAGCCTTTATAGTCCCCTGAAAATAGCCTTTCAGCAGAATGTGTCAAGCAGAGAGAAAACTCCTTGTGCCTTCTCCCACCCACCCACCTTCATACTGTCCCATATCCACCAAACAGCCCAGAACAAGCTGGGCCACTGAATTTTCTGATTAATGCTGCAATATACAGTGTCTACTGCACCAGTCTATTTGACTTTTGCAATACTTCTGGTATTACAGAACTTTAAGAGATTCAGCCTCAATTTTGAGCTGGAATAATGTATGGGTGGGGAGTATAATGCATGCCTTGACAGCCCATCCTTAACAAGGAAGAGTCATTATCTGTTTCTGAGAGGATTTGGAAAAAAGATAATATAGGAGAGGAAGACTATCTCTGACTTTGACACTGAAGAAGTGGAACTGTTGGAAAAAATGCCTTGAAGAGGTCAAATGGGTTTTCCCCATTTAAGCATCCATTTCATCTCTTCATTTCTATAGTTCACACTGTAATTGAGGCTTAAGGATTCTGACCTGCTAGTGATTTCTTAGGCTGAAAGTATGAAACTGCAAAAAATTGATGCTCAGATGAAGTTAAGGGTCTGCCTATAACCCCAAAGAGCAAGGAATCTAGAAGTTAGAATGAAAACAATTAAGGAAAATAAATTAAACAGGAACTAGCTCAAACAGCAGCCTACCTGAAGGAGAAATCAAACTTTTGTTCCCTCAGTGACCCATTATTTTGTCCCAGAAACCCTATCAAATAAATAGTGTCAGCAGCAATTTTATATAATATAGAAAAATATCAGCTAGGGTTAGGAATGAAGTCACCAAGGACTTGTTTGTGGAACGTGGTTTGCTACCACTTCTCAGCTATTTCTATGATTGTTTTTTTGTCTCTCTTCATTTAGGCCCCAATTCAGTAATCCATCACTATTCAGGAAAGCATATAAAGACTAGTTTATGTTACACTGACTTCAGCATCACTGGCATGTGTTTAAATGTTTTACTTAATTGGGGCTTTAATAATTATTATCTACCTTTTATATAGTGCTATTCATCAGTAGATCCCAATGTACCTTGACAAAAGAAGTCAGTATCCTTATCTTTAGAATTCCTGTTTATCTTGGTCATATCCTGACAATCTTTTCTGTACTACTCCTAGTTTTATCTAGTGCATAGCTTTTCCTGGAAATATTCTCTGTTATTATGGGATATATCTTATTACTGCATCTAGAGTCATTTGAAGGCTATTATAACATCAATTACCTTCATGTGTTTCAAACAATGTCTATGTGATGACCAGAACAGGGCATAAGATTTTCGGTGTGGGATGACTTGGAATTGTATAAAGAACAGGAGTACTTGTGGCACCTTAGAGACTAACAGATTTATTTGAGCATAAGCTTTCGTGGGCTACAGCCCACTTCATCAGATGCACAGAATGGAACATATAGTGAGGAGATATATATATACATATAGATAACATGAAAAGGTGGGAGTTGTCCTACCAACTCTAAGAGGCTAATTAATTAAGATGATCCGATGAAGTGGATCCCACAAAAGCTTATGCTCAAATAAATTTGTTAGTCTCTAAGGTGCCACATGTACTCCTGTTGTTTTTGCGGATACAGACTAACACGGCTGCTACTCTGAAACTTGGAATCGTATAGTTGCTTATCTCTGCGGGCTCAGACATGCCCTAGCCTATTGAGACACAAAGTAAGTGAGGCACTCTCTTTTATTGGACCTTGTATTTCAACTAACCTACATGGGTGAAAAGAATCCCCTTACTCCTCTGCATGGGCTATTTGCATTGCAAGGCACAAAATGGACATAAATCCTATTGGACTACTGCCAGGAAAAGGGCTGGCAAATCTTACTTCTCCTCTGGAACAAAGTAGAACTAGGACCAAACTATGAATCAGGCCACGTCTAGACTACGCGCCGTATCGGCGCGTTAAAATCGATTGCTCGGGGATCGATATATCGCGTCTGATCTAGATGGGATATACGATCCCTGAGCGCGCTTATATCGATTCCGGAACTCCACCAAAACCAACGGAGTTCCGGAATCGACATGGTGAGCCGCGGACATTGATCCCGCGCGGTGAAGACGGGTGAGTAAATCGATTTTAGATATTTGATTTCAGCTACGCTATTCTCGTAGCTGAAATTGCGTATCTAAAATCGATTTTCGCGCGTAGTGTAGACCTGGCCTCAGAGATGACTTGGTCTGCCTGCCCGAGGGTAGATTGCAAAGGGTCCCCTATCAATCCCTTCCAAACTCTGGAGGATAAAGGGCTGTTGTCAGCATAATGATTTCTATCTGATTTCCTAAACAAGATGGAGGGTTATCAGGCCATTCTTCATCAGCATTTAGTTTCTTGTGCAGCTTCCCTCTCAACAGCAAGATACCTTACACAGCAAGGACAATCAAATACTGAGTATGAACGGAATAACGTGCATGTTTTTAAAATACAATTTTCTTCCTAAGCCCCTGTGGATAGTGGCACATATGTTGCTTGTCAGCACAAAGCAGCATTGGTGCTAGCAGTGCTTACAAATGTACCCAGAGAAAAAGGAGGCATCCCAATTGTAAAGAAGACAAAGGGGAAGATTTAATTCTGGAGAGAGAATAATGGTGGCTATAATTTTTTCTTAGGGAATGGCATCAGGAGATCTCCTCAGCACTTCTCATAAAGATCATCCTCTCGGAAAACAGCCTGGATGGAGTCTTCTTCTCCTGGGAGCACTTACAACACATTGTTTCCTAGCTCATCAATCTCACTTGGTATCATTAGGTTTAGCTATGTTGCCACTCTCCCCAGACAACCATACCTCTGCTCATCTATTTCCTTCTTTTCTAACCCGGTTCTTTCTCTCTCCTTTTCTTGGACTCCTTTCTGGCCCTATTTCAGCAAAACACTTCAGCACATTGGGAGGGAGCACACTCACCTCTTGTGAGCACCTCCTCTCAGCAGGGTGCAAACATGCACTCTGTCTCTGTTCGCAGTGCCCCCTATTGGCTGTTACCCTCGTGGGGCCGGTCTTCAGTGACTCAGCTCTCAGCTAAGTGACACAGTTTAAAATGGATTAACCCCTTCTGGGGTAACAAAGGTCCAACAAAGACTATAACTGTGCCCTTGCTGGTATCTGCGGCCCTGCCTTTGGGCTCAGTTCTCAGCTCTGTGCCTGCCCTATTATACAGCAGTGACCTCAGGGCTTTCTCCCTGGAGACTCTGCCTTTTGCAGTTCCGTGGTTCCAGTTCTCCAGCCAGGTCACTTCTTAATGTCAGTCCCCTTCCACGGTAACACAGTCCAACTAATGGTTGGCCCTCTCCAGCCCCATCTCTGGGTCTGTTTAAATTCCAGCCCTTTGCTTGGGCTCCAAAGCAAAACTCATCCCTTTCTTGGGGCGGTGGCCACTTTGCCAGTGAGGGGACCTGGGCCTGCTCAATACTCCAGATCCCAAACCAGGGACCCTATAAATAGAAGCCACATAAGGTTTTTTGTAATAGCGGCTGCCATTCTTACTCTGCTGCTTCCCACTCTGTCCCATCATCTTCACCCATTACCTTAGGGTTATGGTCCTTGGGTTCTCTGTCTGTTCCCTTTTTGCACAGGATCTCTCCCAGGCCTCCTTGGCTGGACAGTTCCTCTGTCTTATCTAGGGTGAACAGACAAGTGTGAAAATCAGGACAGGGGGTGGGGGGTAAGAGGAGCCTATATAAGAAAAAGCCCCATATATTGGGATTGGCCCTATAAAATCAGGATATCTTGTCACCCTAGTCTTATCCCTTCTAGTCTCAGCCATAAACTGACCTACTCATGCCTAGCTGTTCCTTTTAACTGAGTCTGCTATGCTCTGATTGGCTGCTTCTGTGCAGCCTCTGTAGGCAGGCCTGCTTCTTTCCTGGGGTGTGGTGTGGTGTGGTAGGACCACAAGTCCTCCAGCAGGGGCCTCAAAGGGCCTGGTATACCCAGTCACACAGATGCTTAACTGTAAAGCCCATTAAAGTTACCCATACGTTTAAGTGCCTTGGCTGCATAGGGACTGGCTGCTGAAATGGGGCCTCTAATTTCTAGGACCTGACTTTGCAGTCAGATCAGCATCGGCAAACCTTGAACCTACATGAAGTTTCACTGAAATTATTCAAGCTCCTCATAAAAATATCTGTAAAACTAAATTATTCTTCAGCTCCTTCATTAAAACTCTCCTTTGACATAATGCCTACAAAAAACCTTAACAATGATTAGGCTGTTGATATGCTGAGATTGCTGCCCATCATGGTGACCAGTATTATCTCTGTTTCATTGTGATTCCCAGTTGGTCTGTTTGCATCCATATGTCATCTCGTGTCTTATACTTACAATGTCGGCTTTGCGGGGCAGGGACTGTCTTTGTTTTGTGTTTGTAGAGCACCTAGCACAATGAGGTACTGGTCCAGGACTGGCCTTCTAAGTACTAAGATGATACAAATAAAGATAATATGGGCATTCTGCATGGATTTAGGTCTCCACCCACATGCATCCAATTAAAGGACTGGGGCTTTGCAAACCTTCAGGAACCCATCCTCTCAAGTAACCCACTGAAGTGCAAGCAATTTGGGCTGGTAACATCAAGCCTTTAATTTTTTAATTCTCCCAGTCTTCTACTGGGAGAAAGAAGGTCTGGAAAAACTGTGTCTGGGGTTTTGTATTTGTGAGCGTCTCTCTTTATGAGGCCATTACAGTACCTCACAAACAGAAGTTGAGCTGTGTGTACTCCAGATGTTCTAGTACGCGTTCATCTTTTATTGAACAGACACTGTAGAGTCATGCAGCAAGGAAAAGGAAGACGAGATGTGTCTCTGGGCAGCAGCATCCCACACAGCTCTTTTTACACTATTCTTTCCAATCGGAGGACGACTTACACACCAACTGAGGATCCAACCCTTTAAGTCAATGTACCTCCACTGAGGTTAATGGAACCATGCTGATTTACATCTGCTGAGGATCTGGCTCTTAGTTCGTTTCCTCTCTGCCTAATACAGTCTAACTCCGTTAGTCTTGTTCTGTTTCTTTTTCCTCATTGTACCTCCTGAAAATATATAATGGACCAGTTAACATTTCCAAAGGATGGAGAAGGGATAAAACTGAATAAGCATAAAAGTGCAGAAAGCTACCCACAGTTACGACCTGTAACTTTTCTTTCAATGAACTGAGCCCCTATGTTCTATGGCATTACATAACAATTTCACATGAACAGGCAATGTGATTTGTTAATGTGAATTAATGTTATATAAAGATAATCTCTGACCTTATACATAGCAATTCTTGGTCACATTTAATGTTAGGCCACTGGCATGAAAACAGCAGAGGTAATGCAAATGTCAAACAAAATAATACTTTGTGTGAAGAGAACTTGAACAATGTCAAAGGGAAAAGAGGGAGATAATTATCTAAATGAAATATACAGATCATTTGTTAAGCACATCTACATGCATTCTGGGCCTGATCCAAAACCCACTGAAGACCATGAAAACACACAGCTGAAAAATAGTGGGGAAAGTCAGACATTGGAAGCACAGAGAGACTGTATTTTCTACACTGACATTTTCATTAGGAATCAACTCATACATGCTGAAGTGCCCACCTTAAAGTTTCCCAGTGCTGTTTCCAGTAGAATTTTGTTCATTGTTTAGTTAGAGACCTCTTCAAAAAGAAAACTGCCTTTACTGGTCCATTAGATTGAGACAAATTTAGGGGCTTAAGACAAGTTTTATTGGGCTTGATTGTCTTCTCACTTGCACTGGTTTGGTTTATATCAGGACTAGAACTGGTCTAAAAAACTCAAACGAAATATGTCAGAACTTTCTGATTCATCAAAATAGACATGTTTTGCATAATCAGTTCTATTTTTTGACCCTCTTCCCTTCCCCCCAAACATCCAATGGACACCAGCTTTCATACTATCTAAATCTGCCCAGCAGCCCACTGAACCAGGAGCTGGCATACCAGGGCTTCTCAGCTCCCCTCCAGCCTACCAAGCAGGATATGGAGAACCCAGGGCTTCCACCGAGGACGGTAGGCTAGCAACTCTGGCAGCTGCTCACTGAAATTGATATGTGTCTTGTCGGTTTCACGGCTGTCCACCACTGAATAGCTGAAGTGAAACCAACCAGACTCTTAACTTGGGAGCAGCCGGGAGTCCTGATAAGTCTATTTTGGCTTGGAAACACCATATTTCAATATATCCGTAGTATATTGTGGGATTTTTGATAATTTTCATGTTTTCTCCTGAATTCATGACAAAAATATTTCCAAAAACTCAAATTGTGGAACTAAAGTTTGGTTTCCCAGACAGCTCTAATCAGGAGTAACCCCAGTGTAGTCAATGGTGTTAGTCCAGGGTAAAACTGGTGTAAGTGAGATGAGAATGAGGTTGATTGGAAACAAAGATGCCTACATAAGGAGGTATGGGGAATCTGATCCTCTGCTGTGGTACATCTGCAAAGGTTCATTGATTTTAGAACAGCTAGCTGGTGTAAATGTGTAAAGTACAGCCCAGGCTGTTTTAGGTTGGGATATTTACAGAGCCCAGATAAAACAGTCAATCGCATTTGAGAAAACCAAACAAGCTAATAATAGGACTGTGTCACTGGACATCTCCCAGCTACTGCCACTGTGCCTTTTTTCAGACTAGGAGTCATATCTCCTTCAAACTGTTACTTTCCACTTTAGAAGGAAAACAGTATTTGTTGTTTTAGCAGCACTTATAGTAGGAACAATTGATCTACAGGGGAAAAAATCCATTTTGAAATAGTTCTAATTACATGCAGCCCTGTTGTGTTTGTAAATGAGGCTCACTGCTGTTTTATGAATAATTTGAAGAACTCATTGTAAGTAAATTATAGCTGGAATTGGGAATAGGCTCTGGACTGCAATGCAGCAGGTTTTTCCTTGCCTCCTGCTTCCTCATAATACATTCAGATTATTTCATACCACCACAACTTATAATTGCAATTATACTCAAAGACATGGAACTATAATGTGAAAAACAGGGTTTGATTTCCCACCAGATTTGTGATTTATGCTGCAAATAATCTAGGTTGTTGAGGTAGCAAAAATGAAGACCCTTTCCAATTAGTGAACCCCCCTCTCCAAAAAAAAAAAAAAAAAGTTTTGCCTACAGAGGGCTGTAACCTGTAAAGGCAAAGTGCCTTAAATATATTTTAGATTGACATACCAAAGTACCAAAATAGTTCTCCTACTGAATAAAAATCTCACTTACTGCATATTCCAGAAGACAAACTTTTAGGGTCCAATCCATCGCCCAGCCCAATCACTGGGAGAATTTTTACTGACTTCAATACGCTTTAGATTAGGTTATTTTTAATTTCCTATCAATTCAATTTAAAAAATAACCCTTATAGTTCTGCTGATCAATAGAACTTAGACGACTTGGAGGAGGTAATAGATTAAGAGTCTGATCCTAAAAGGTGGTAAGGACTGGAACAAGTTGGGAATTTTCCAGCAAAACAATTTGGCAGCCTCTGCACTTAGAAGCTCGAAATCCTGGGAAACAGATCTGAGCCAGGAATGTTGGAGTTTGGGCTCCCAGGCTCAGTTTCAATTTGAAATGAAGCATTTTGATTATTTCTCATTAGGGCTGTCAATTAATCGCAGGTAACTCATGTGACTAACTCAAAAAATGCATTGCGATTCATTATAATTTTCATTGCACTGTTAAACAATAGAATGCCAATTTAAATGTATTAAATGTTTTTGATGTTTTTCTACATTTCATATATACTGTATTCTGTGTTATAACTGAAATCAAAATGTATATTATTTTTATTACAAATATTTGCACTGTAAAAATGATAAACAAAAGAAATAGCATTTTTAAATTCACCTCATACAAGTACTGTAGTGCAATCTCTTTGACATGAAAGTACAACTTACACATGTAGATTTTTTTTTGGTTACATAACAGTACTCAAAAACAAAAACAAAACAATATAAAACTTCAGAGCCCGACTAATCCACTCAGTCCTACTTCTTGTTCAGCCAATTGCTAAGACAAACAAGTTTCTTTACATTTATAGGCTCAGAGATGCAGACTCTGGGTGGCGCTTACCTTGAGCAGCTCCCAGAAGCAGTTGCATGCTCCTTCTCTAGCTCCGACACAGAAGCGTGTCCAGGCCAATGGGAGCTGCAGGGGCGGCACTTGGGGTGGGGGTGGCCACCGACCTTGCTCTCCAGTTGGAGCACCAAAGCGAGACAAGCCCCAGACTCCGTTCCCCAGCAGGAACTCAAGGTCCGGATTAAAATTGTGGGCGGACTGGATTCAGCCTGCAGGCCATAGTTTGCCCACCTCGGCTCTAAAATTTTACATTGTTTTATTGTTGAATGCAGGTGGTTTTTTTTACATAAGTTCAACTTTCATGATAAAGAGATTACGCTATAGTACTTGTATTAGGTGAACTGAAAAATACTATTTCTTTTGTTTTTTATACAGTGCAAATGCTTGTAATCAAAAATAAATATAAAGTGAGCACTATACAATTGTGTAATTGAAAATATATTTGAAAATGTAGAAAACAAGAATATTTAAATAAATGGTATTCTGTTATTGTTTAACACTGCGATTTATTATGCGATTAATCGTGACTAATGTTTTTAATCACATGATTAATAGTGATTAATTTTTTTAATCTCTTGACAGCTCTATTACTAATGATTCTTTTTTAAATGTCCCTTCCATAGAAGGTTTTAATGTTCCTAGTTCCCCAACCCCCAGAATTTTCTGTGGAACAGAAATTCTGACTTTCGACCAGTTTTACTCAGGACCCTCAATTCCCATTAATGTTGATGAATTTACTCTGAGTTTTTGGACTGGGATGGGGGGAAAGCAGACAACAAATATATACCAAAATAGACAATGGCAGGGCTTCAGTGCTTCATATGGCTGGGCCCTAGACCTACAGCTGTACTGTATGTAGAGGTGCTTGTTGTCAGAGGTGTTGTCAGATGCTACCGGTGTGGTGCTCTGCTCTCTCCTTGTTGGTATCTCTTGGCTGCGTGCGTGTGTTCCCTCTATGTGCTGCCCCAGCTCTGTGCAGATAGCTGACACAGCAGACCCGAAGAGAACCCCCAATGACCATAGAGTCTAGTAAGGTACGAAGGCACGTCGGCCAGGTTTATTGCCGTATTGGATACAGTAGTAGTTCCCCATAGATTACTTAGTCTACCGGGCATACTACAAATATGTACCCACGGTCAATGGACTCGGCTCAGTCAGTGGCGGAACTTTCCACTGCACCCTAGGCCGGACAAAGACACCACCCCAGGGATACATTCTTATACACAGGTACAAACAAGTTACACATCACTCCTGACGTATTGAGGTGCAACCCCTTTACGCAGTAAGGTGCCGCCTCTCACTTTGTACAACTTGGTTCGATCAAAACAACTCTATCCATCATTTTACCCTTTTGCCCCTGTCATTGGGATGGGTCGGCCTGTTCTTTCTTATCTGTGGAATGTTCCAATATAAGGTGTTCTGGTACCATGTTTATACTTCGGTATGCTAGGTGAATAAATGTTTATGCAACATCAGCCCTTTCCTTGCCAGCTTCTGTGAACCAAGCTGGCCTTCAGCTCACAGCTTGACTTTGATTTTTAGCTAAGTCTTGACCATTACTTTAGTTCAGGCCTCAGGCCTCATACGGGCCTTTATCAGGGCCTGTACTTACTACAGTGCTAAGGCAATAAAATGAAATCTAATCTTGCTAGACAGTGATTAGTGACTATGGAAATTAATGTGTTAACTGGCAAATGCCTCTCTTTAGCATGCTGCTGCTCTTTCATGTGCAGGGATCCCGCATTGACCCATGACCTGTTTGGCATGTTTTTCCCTCCTAAGAAAATCCCTTCCCCACCACTTCAGACTTCAACTTCTCCTTGCCTTTGAAGACCTTCACAGCTCTGTCCAGCCCTACGTCTCAGATCTGACTTATTATCAAGTCTGCCTCACTCCACCCTCATGCCAGCTTTGCCACTTTATCTGCTTCCTTCGCTCATTCATCTCTGTACTTTTTTCCATACTGCCTCCTGTTCAGAGAACAGCATCACTGTCCCAATGTATGATGCCCTCATCTCATCCAAAGCTCTCCCAATGACCCACCACTTCTATAACACAGACACAAACTCAAGTCTGACAGATGTCTTCTCCATGCCAACATTTTAAAGAGAGGTATTAAAAAAAAAAGAGAGTGGGAAGAAGGATGGGGGTGGGGGCAGAAGTCCAGTAGGTCTCTCGGTATCTGTGTTTTGGATTGAGAACTGTGTAGGGTTGGGAGTGGTCTTTATGTGTCCTGAATAGCACTAATCCTGAACAGATTAACAAAGCAACACTGACTCCTAACAAATCAACACTGACTCCAAACCATATTTCACAGATTTTAAGGCTAGAAGGACCCTTGTAATCATCTAGTCTGACCATCTGCATAACACAGGCCTCAGAGAGTCTCATCCAGTAAAGTCTGCATCAAGCTAATAACTTCTGCTTGAGCTATAGGATAACACTGGATATATAGCCTGATTTAAAGACTGAGGGTATGTCTTCACTACCGTCCAGATCGGCGGGCAGCAATCGATCCAGCGGGGATTGATTTATCATGTCTAGTCCAGATGGGATAAATCGAACCCCAAGCACTCTCTCATCAACTCCTGTACTCCAATGTAGACCAGCTCTAAGTGACTGAGAATCCACTGCATCCTAGGTAATTATTCTAATGGTTAATTACCTTCACTGTTATATTTAGCCTTATTTCTAGTCCAAATATGTCTAGCTTCAGCTTCCAACCACTGGGTCTCATTATGCCTTTTTCTGCTAGATTACAGAGCCATCTACTATCACAAATTTCTTTCCTTTGATTACTGTCTACAAGAATCTACAAGTAATTCCCAACCCATCCTGCTTCTTGTCCCCTCACCGTTCCCCCAGAGACCCTACTCCCAACCACCACTCTGAGACCCCATCTCTGCTCCCTGTCCCCTGACTGCCCCGACTTCTATCCACCCCCCTGCTGAGTCCTGACAGACCCCCAGAATGCCCACAATCCATCCCCCGCCGGTTCCCTGTCCTCTTACCACCCCCACAACCTCTGCCCCCTCCCTATCCCCAGGACTCCCTGCCTCTTAGCCAACCCTGCCAGCCCCAGCTACCCCCTCACCTGGAGACTCAGCACAACCAGAAGCTTCCCTCGACAGTGGCAGCGTGGCTCCGGCGGGGCCCCTGAGCTCCACCCTGCTCAGAGCCGCATGGTAAGGGGGCGGGGCTGTGAGCTCCTCGCTGAGCTCAGCTCCTTTTGCTCGGCCTGGAGCTCAGCCCGGACCTCTTACCAAGCGGCTATGAGCGGGGCGGAGCTCGGGGGCCTCGCTGGAGCCATGCTGGAGCTGTCCAGGGATGCTGCTGGATGGGCTGAGGCTCCGGGAGAGGGGTGGAGACGGGGCCAGGGAGGGAGCTTCAGCCATTCTTTGGCAATTTGCCCCACTTGCCCCTCCCCCGGGCGGCGCTGGACATTAGTTATGCTACCATCCTTTAATACTTTACTGCTGTGTCCCATACCAGCCTTTTTATGATTTTGCTCAGGATCAATGCCAGGTTAACTACCCTACAGTTAGGTGGATCATCCTATTTACCCTTTTAAAATATTGACACAGCATTACCTTTTCTCCAGTTTTATGGCACTTCCCCTGTGTTCCAAGATTTGTTTACAAAAACATACATGATTGAGAGAGCTCCTCAGCCACTTCTTGTAATACTTTGGAGTACAAGTTATCGGATCTTGAATATTTAAAAATATTTAACTTTCTCATTTAACTCTCCCTAGTTATTGATGGAATAGAAAATATTTCATGACCACTGTAACATATGAATGCATCATTCTGCTTCTTTTCAAATACAAAACAAATATTTACTACTTCTGCTTTTTCTAGATCATGATGGACAATTTAACTATTCTTATCTATTTGTCCTGGGCTCATAACTCCACTAAGGCTCACTGGAAGATACGCAAACTTAACCCCAGTTTCAGGTTACTACAAAATCCTGAAACCAGACCCTGGCTTTTGATTTCATTACAGATGTTTTGCTTAACTCCAGTTCTGACCAAAAAGGAGGCAAAATTCTCAGACAAGTTGAGTTAGAAAAGTGTAAAAGATTATGGTTTTAACTTTATCTAGTTATGCAACCAAATTCACACCTAATGTGGGCAAGTACAACTCTGATGGAAGTCAAGGGACTGGCATTCTTCTCCACCAGGTCTAAACTTGGCTCATATCTTATTATTCCCACTGGGTATTCTGCCACACTTTTGTCATTTCACCATTTGCACTTCCACAAATAAGTATCTATTTATTATTAGATTTCAGCTAACACAATTGAATTTATCAGATAGCATGTCTGTAGCCCCTCTTAGCCTTACAGTTAAACATCTGACCTTTACAATTTTTATATTCGTGCACTATACTGCGTCTTTGGCAGAGGACTGACTGCTTTCCCATAATTGCATCCAGATAGCTCCATTGGTAACCTGAGGTTTATCTTCAGTGATATAAACTGGGGTGTCAAACTGGCCCAATTCCAAGCGCAATATTTAAAAGTAGTGAAAGTTTTGGGATTTTTTTCCCCATTAAAATGAGTCAGAAATTCACTTCTAGGAGAACTGCTTTAAAAAAAAATTAGTTGGAGCTCAATGGTGCATAAACTTTTTATGAAACAGGTCTTAAGTAACTGTTAAACTCCATTAATACAAAAGCTATATTCTCCGAGGTTCTAATAAACAGAAACTGAATGCTTTGTTGGCCATTTGCCATTAACCACCAGCTGGCAAAGAGTTGATCTTCTAGGCATTTTATATGTGTTGGCATTGTAATACCAGACAGTGTAACCCCTACCAGATGAGCTACAAAATATTTCCTTTTCCAATAGCATCATACATTTTTTCCTGTAATATCTGAAGGTATTCTAGTATCTGGGTAAGTCATAGCAACTAGATTTGGGCCAGAATCCAAACCCCAGCTAAGCTCCCTGCTCCCATCACAACCTATAGTGTTGCCCTTTTATAAACTGGCAGCTTGATCTGGCAATTACTCCCAAAGCTGAATATTTAATATTGTCATCAATTACCAGAAAATGACCATCTGGATTTGGATCAAGAATGATCATAAGTGTTGAACCTCCACATCCTAAACTCAAGGAGAAGGAAAAAACAAGCATAGAAAAGAAACAAGGAGCGCGGTGGCACCTTAAAGACTAACAGATTCATTTAGTCTTTAAGGTGCCACCGGACTCCTTGCTGTTTTTGTGGATACAGACTAACACGGCTACCCCCAATATTTGACATCAAATAGAAAAGAAAAGATAATAAAAAGCAGTAAATGCGAGCAGGGTACAGGTAGGGCAGAAGCGATAGGTTTTGTTTAGAGAGGCAGTGCT
Source organism: Chelonoidis abingdonii (assembly GCF_003597395.2). Classification (NCBI taxonomy): domain Eukaryota; kingdom Metazoa; phylum Chordata; order Testudines; family Testudinidae; genus Chelonoidis; species Chelonoidis abingdonii. Next base: position 24,750,825 of record NC_133777.1, read on the forward strand.
GTCTAGTGGCTAGAGCCATGGACTTGGAAGGAAGAGGTCTATTGCTCACTCTGACACTGACCTGCTGTATGATCTTGGCCAAGTCATTTATTCTCTTTCTTCTCCCTCCCTTTGTCTGCACGCTCTCCTTAGATTGTAAGCAGTTCATGGCAGAGATTGTCCCTACTATGTGTTTGTACAGTGCCCACCACAATGAGGTTTCAATCTCAGTTGGGATCTCCAGGTGCTACTGTAATACAAATAATATTGGAGCTATAGACAGACTCTCTTGATAGGGCTTTCTAGCAAGGTGAATCGCAATGGTGCAAGTACAACTGTACACATCTAGGACATGAGCATTGTTCTATCTATGCCAGTAAATCCTGGAGGAGTTTTACTTTAGAGAGTGTGGATATTACTTCATTTCTAAATGGGGAAAAAAGAACCCAGCTATTAATCTCCATCAAATCCCTGTTCAGCCTTGTCCTCTGAATTGTAAATTAAAGAGGTACATGTACAATCTGGGATATTTTCCAGAATTTCTTTTTAAAGAGCATGATGTATTCTTACTTTACACAGATTGTACCAAGAAGAGCTCTCTGGTTGGTCAAAATGCCATCAGCAGACCCGATGATGCTCCTGGAGAACATGAGCTTCATGGTGGATAAAAACTGGGGATGGGAAAGCAGGTTTTGCCAGAGTTGCCTGCAACTCACTTCACTGTCCTCGCTTCACTGTCCCTACTGCACTACCAAGATCTTAACGCAAATCTCCTCTCTTTCCTCATGGGCATATTTTTCCAAAGATATCAACACAGATGGGCATTGTTGCCTGAAGGAGAGCTCACATGGCTTGATCAAAACCTGCCATCCATTCCAGAGAACTAAATGCAACGGGTGCTCTGTGTGTTTACACTAGTACTAGCATCATTTTCGCTTTCACGGAGGCCTCTTTTGTACTGTGGGCTATTTCAGCAACTTGTATATGTTCTGTTCCATAAAATATACATGCCTGCCTGGGAGCTGGAGAGGAGGAGGATCATGAGGTGACAACTGATGACGTGACAGCTGGCATATCATTTACGAAAACATCCTTGCAAAAAAATCTAGGCGTAGTGTGGAGACATAGTGCCAATCAATTCTACCCCTAAGATATGGATCAGAGAAATGTTGCCATCACATTCTTCCCTGTCCTTTATATTTTACTCATTCTGGATGGAACCTGTAGAGAGATAAGAAGTAGATTTCTAATAAAGTGACATCTGTTTTGCTTCAAAGTCAGGTTTCAGTGGTGTGTGTGCTTGACAGGTGACTAAATTTCTGCTGAACAATGTACTAAAATGCCTGCAGCACAGTAAATTACCTGGGAATATGCTCACCACCATCCATTATTCCTCCAGTAGAGCGGTTAAGGCATAGCACTGCTGTTCTCACTTGGGCAAACACATAGGAAGAGTAAGTAAAAAGTAGCCGAATTTACAACAACCATGTTGATTCAGATACCAAAGCAACTAAACTTATCATTCTTGGTGTCTTACGGGCCTGTTGTGCTTTGTCCTGTCTTCCTTGGCTGTAATTTGTAATACCATTTCCATTGTTAATAATTCCAACAATATCTTGCCAGTGTCTGAATCAGCGTAGCTACAACTTTCTACCTGTCACTCCCTAGAATTGTAAAATATTCAAATTTCATTTTTGTTACAATAGCATATTTCTATTGAAAACAATGATTTTTGCCATTTTCTAGCCAGATCTAATAATAACAACCATAGTAATTAGCTGATAAGGACAACATCTACATTTTTTATATGTTTCTCATAGTTATGTGCAGTCGTTTTGGGTTTTGTTTGTTTGGTTGTTTGAACAAGAAGCTGAGTCTAAAACTATTAGTAAGTGAGAATGTCTTGTTTAACTGACATTTCAGAAAGTTGTTTCCCCTTTGCAGCTGGCTCAGGGATTTTTTTTCTGCCTTTGAGCAGTGTCCAGGATTATTCAGGTGCCTATTCCCTATGTTGCTAAGGGAAGTTTTATGCACTAGGTACCAAAAATCTGCTACCAGATGTTTTTGATTTACAAAGCAAGCAATCGCACATGCGCGCACACATGGATCTCTTTGGGGGTCTGCTACCCTACTGGTAAGGTTTAATCATACTGCATCCATAACCCTAAAGGTAAAGAACCTTCTTAGACTAGAGAAGAATTTTATAGCCGTTGACAGTATGAGTTGAGTTGAGTCGCATGGATGAATGGGAGTTGAAGACAGAATATGGCCCCAAAGAGCCTTTGATTATCAAACTAAAGGAGTCTGGAAATCATGGCACTTAATACTTTGTGGCTATAACCTGGGGCTGAGATAGTCAATGTGATGCAAGCAATATGGATTAATAGAATTAATAGAAACTGGGTCCTCAAATCCCCCTGGCATCTTTAAAAATCTCACCCGTCATGCACATTGTGCTGCACAAAGATTGCAGTAAAGTTTTAGATTATTTTATTAATCTTCAGCAGTGTATGTTTAAGACCTAAAGTTATTTTCACTGTAAATTGACATGATACAATCTAAATAACATGTTCTGCAATGTAAGTGCCAGAATTTTAAAGGCGGTTAGGCACTTCACTGCCATTGAAGTCAATGGGAATTGTGGCACCTAAATACCTTTTAAAGATCTGCCCCTGAGCTCTCTGGGTTCTTTGTTATGCATTTATACACTGTGTCGCACAATAGGGCCCTGATCTAGGGCTGGAGACCTAGGCACTACCAAAATGCAAATAAAAAAGTCTCTTCCCATTAACACTCATTCATCCTATCTATCCACTGGATGAGTCATCAGTTCCGTCAACGGATCTGAGGACATATCATTGGTGAGGAGACAAAGCCTTTGCAAAAGTGGGTCTGGAAGAGCTCTGTCAGAGGACAGGGAATGGCTTGGCAGCACAGGACATAGGGTGCTATCCAGAGCACAGGGGACAGAACGAGAAGTTCAGTAACTGGTGAGGATGGAATAGTGAGACACTTAACTACTGTCTGTGCTCACAATTTGGGTCTAAGTACAGAATGAGTCCTGGTTTAGGAGTACAGCAGGAATGCATTGCTGGGAACAAGATACAGAGGTCAGACATGGTTGGGATGGTAGCAGCGGGACAGGAACAAAGCTATACCTCCAGCTGACACTGCATATTTCAGTAGGGTTCCCCACCTCACCTAACTAAATAAATATAGCTCAGTGGTTTAAGCATTGGCCTGCTAAACCCAGGGCTGTAAATTCAATCCTTGAGGGGGCCATTTAGGGAACTGGGGTATAAATCTGTCTGGGGATTAGTTCCCCCTTTGAGCAGGGGGTTGGACTAGATGACCTCCTGAGGTCCCTTCCAAACCCTGATATTCTATGACTCTCTTTTTAAAAAGCCTGTTGCCCTCTTACCAGTCGTGTTGCTGAGCAGGACAAAGCTGCCACTCTGGAAGATGGTGAATGACAGATAATCAACTGCCTGATGATGTCCACATGGCAATTGGAGAGGAATACCTTTTAGCTAGTTTTCTTGAGGTGGGACTGTATATTATGTTGTCTTCCAAGCATCATTTCACCAGGAGCTCCCTGCCAGTAGCCAGCTCTTCCTTTGTCATCACTTTAAGTGGTCATTCTGCTCTCTACATGCAGCTGTCTTCTCCCTAGCAAGCAAATACAAGATAAGCTATCAGCCCAAAATATGCCATCATGCATTCTTCTGCCAATCCCTCCATACAATGACCTTCAGTTATTGTTTGGATTTATTTTAATGACCCCCATCCTGGGCTGATTACCAGACACAAAACAGATCTAGCAGTCTGTAGGAAAGCCCACACTAAAGTGAACGCTCTCCTTGTTACCTGCTTCCATTGTCTAATTACTGAAGAGCTTTTCTACATGCTGTGCTAGTGATGCTGAACTATAAGAATTCAATTGGTCTAATCTCGACCAGCAATTTTAAAGTTTTAAAGTAATTGAAAAGCCTGTCTCACCCTTTTTTCACATATTACACATATCACAGATTGGTTTGCCCAAAGGTATTTAGGGAGCCATCTGGCCAATCAATAGGTTAGCTGTGTCTGCCATTAATTTCAAATCCATTTCAAGTTTCACCAACAAATACACAGGGTGTTATCACCCAGTGCTACTAATTGTGTGCATTCCCATGTCTTGTTTCTGGGAGACTTTCCAGCACATTTCTTGTGGCAATTCTCCTGTTTATTTCCTGAAAATTTCTGAGATTTCTTCTCTTTCAAGTTAAATTGCTAGATGTATAAATTTAGCTCTTAGCTTCAACGTGGAGGTGCTGGAGAATCCACAGGGGCATAGCTCAGATAATTGAAACTGCATAGTAAACATTCAGCTTAATGAAATGGTGATGTTGTAACAATAGGAAAACATCACAGAATACCCATATGACAATATTAAATAAACTGACATTTTAGCTCTAAGTGCCAGCCATTTGATTAAAGGTCAGGCAACAATTTCTTTGGAAGAGAAATTCTGTGCTCAATGGGCTGCTCACTCTGTTAGTGAATGAAACTACTAAATGAGCAACTGCCCACATAACAATATCTGAGCGGCAGACACTTTTGCCTGGCACAAGAAAACAAAACCATATCCAAGGATAATCCAGCATCAGAGACAGCACCCTCTTTATGTAATCTACTTCACAGCTACAAAAGAGTAGAAATAGTTTGACATGAAAAATCCCAAACCATAGAACAGACACTAGTTTTACCATACATATGCTGTATATTACAGGACTGCCTAGACATCTCAGTCAAGGTAGGAGCTCTATTGTGCTACATGCTATACGTACAGTCACCTGAAGGCAGTTCTGCCCTGAAGAGTTTATAATCTAAAGAGGAAAAGGATAGGAAGGGAAATAGAAGCACAGAGAGATGAAGTACCTCGCCCAAGATCAGTAGCAAAGCCAAAGAATAGAACCCACATCTGCTGTGCCCTGGGCCAATGCCCAGTCCACTAGGCCATACTGCCTCTATCAATACAGAACAGGGCTAGTCAAAGAAAGCACTCTGTGTGCACCTGTGGGGAAGTTATTATAAAGTGGTATTACTGAGCATATCCTGGCCTTTAAGGATCAAAGCAAATACAAATGTATGGATTTTCCTTTTACTTACACTGGGGTAAATCAAGAGCAACTCCCCTGAAATCAATGGAGTTACACCAGTTTTACACTAGTATGAAAGGAATATGAAGCCCCTGAAATCCTTCCTCCACCATAATCCAAAGAAAGGATTACGTAGATCAGAGAAGTCCAATTATATATCCATCTCTGGAGAATCAGATGCCAGCTCATCTGCTTTTCTTTTAGAAAAGACCTGAAAAGCCACCCACTCCTGTTAGTCTGCGTGACAAAGTCTCATGGTAAGAGACATGCAATTTGGAAGAAGGAGTAATCCCCTCATGGCCAGGACCTAAACAGACTTCCATCAGCCCATCACAACGCCCATTGAGTGGGTCCACAGTGAGATGTAGAAGATAATAGAGCAGAAACGTCAGATATAATTGGGTGAAGAGGTTGCTCTTATTTTGCACTAATGTTCGCATATGCACACACACACCTTAGTAGGTAGCTTCGAAAGAAAGTTCATTCTATCTCTTCTCCTTACTTTGTCCCTAAAGCAACCCCTTAATACCAACTTTCACAAAGATTTTAGAACTGGAATTTGTGTTTTTTGAAGTGTTTTAAAAATAGCCATTGGCTTCACTTTGCAGAGTCTTGCTCTAATATTGAGTCAAATCCAATGCTACTGTAACCCACATGATGTGGTGTTCTGTCCCATCTAGTGGCACCGAGACTGCTTAGAGAGGGAGAGAGAAAGTTAAATGAGTCTGCACAACAGCCTTACCCAACAGTCAGTTGGCTTTTAGCTCATACAGTAGAGGCTTCTGCACTAAGCTCCAAAGGTCCCCGGTTCAATCCCATGGAGGTGGTGCAACCACTTACAACAAGGCTGTATTTGTCCCACTGGGTGCAATTCTGCATCCCAGCTGATACACCATCAGCTCTGGAACAAAGTGAGGCGAGAAAGGCAGCTCTATGCCCCTACCATGGCTCCTAGGATTTGGGGAGTAGGGCTACCCTAAACTATATTACCCATGCCCCCCTAAGGAAATGGAGGTCAAGTGGCAGACCAGCCTTGCAAAATGTGCTGGGTTGGAATTGCCTGGGTTCACAATCCCATAGAGAAAGACCATATTGGGCTTCTCTTCATCTTGAGCTCTAAGGCAACTTTTTAGGTCATAGAAATTAGAGTAAACGTGCATGAACGTCCAGCCTTGCAATTTGGCCTGGAGGGCAGGACTAACCCAGGGAGATGATTACCTGTTGCCCCTGACAGTGTTTGTAGTGACAATATGGACACTTTTTAAAGTAGTTCCCATCTCTATTTGCTGCCTTCTGTTGTTAAATTGAATGGATATGAGATTGGGGGGGTAGAATTTGGAAACACTTAATCAGAGTAATTTTGATAATCTTCTAAAGTCTTTGAAACCATAGAAGGGAAAGTTACACGGGAAAAATGTATCTATTCCAGAACTCAAATCAGCTTTTTGGGAGAGGGAGGGAGAGTTGATGAATAAATGTGATGCTGATTCGTGGCATGGAAGGACATTCTCTTTTACAAAAATCATGTTGAACTACTTTCTGGAGAAATATGGTTCTGAGTGAGAGAGAGATAAATGTATAAATAGCTAGAACAGATTTTTGGAGAATAAGGCAATAAATCAAATCCCCATAAATAACAGTCAGACTCATGTACCATAAAAGTGACCTAAAGCAGAGTAGAAAGAAATCACCTTTGGAGATCATAAGACTCTAAAACCAGATAGCTTCAAGAGGGCAACTGGCACATGATTTATAAATGAAAAGGAAAACTGCTGTGGTAGCAGAAAAGTGAGGAAAATAAAAACAAGACTTTTTCACTTCAAATTTTTCTTGGAAATATTAGTGAGTATGGACCAAATGAAGTCAATAGGGATTCAGAGGTTGTAAGACAGAAAAAATAGCCCGTTATTTTATTTTTTCATAGAAATTTTGCTACTGAAACAGTTTCTAATGGGAAATCCTTAATACGGGCCTGATTCAGAGAGAAGCATGGGGCCCAAACCAGCAGGTGGCTCTCTGAAGTCAGAGTACAAAGGTCTGTCAGCAATCATCATCATTTATATGAACAACGTGTCATATTATACAAGTTATGTTGGAGGCCTCCACCCAAATCAGGACTACACTGTGCACTGAACAAACACATAGTAAGGGACTGCCCAGAAGAGCAGTTTAATTTCGATAAACAGATGTCTGGTAGTTTTGAAATTAAAACTAGATGACCAAATGAAAGTTTGCAATTAACTGAAGAACAAAACTTGGAAACTTAAATGTTTACAAGGTGTTCCTCCAAAACGAGGTTGAGGCATGTTGGTGAGTCAAGGAATTAGAGGAAGCTTACACAGTCACGCCAGGGTCGGCGCTTTCATTTAGGCGACCTAGGCAATTGCCTAGGGCGCTAGGATTATTGGGGGGTGGCATTTTGCTGGGGGGGCGGCAGGCGGCTCCAGTTGACCTGCTGCAGGCGTTCCTGTGGATGGTCCGCTGGTCCCGCGGCTCTGGTGGAACATCGCAGGAACGCCTGTGGCAAGTCCACCGGAGCTGCGGGAGCAGCGCGCGGGGTGGCAAAATGGCCGTGCGCCTAGGGCGCCAAAAACACTAGCGCCAGTCCTGAGTCACACGTCTTCTATCCTTCTTTTAAAAAATATGCCCCGCTCATGCTATAATATCAGAGCACCACACAAACATTAAGGCATCTATCCTCACAACATGCCAGTAAGGAAGGCCAATACTATTACCCACAGAGAGATTAAGCATCATGCTTAAGCCCATGCTGGAAGTCTATGACATGCTGGAATTGAGGCCAGGTTTCCCAAGTCCCAGACTAGTGCCCAGCCACCGGCCCATCCTTCCTCTCTTCATTTTGTGAATTAAAAAGAGGCACTGAGTCTGTTGTGCTGTCACTTTAGCACCTTCTACAAAAACATTAAATTCGCTTATATAAAGAACAAATGAAACAAAGAATTCCTGGTGCTTTAAGAGAGAGGGCTTTATGAGCTGGTTTCAAACGATGTACTGCAGTGCTTACTGCAAATAGTTGATGTATTTCCAGATTTCTTTTTGTTTTTGTGTATGTTTAAGCAGTACCTATGGGAGCTGTTGGTATGTGTAACCTGAATTATATAGTACTTGAAAATACAATAAAAATACCAAGGAATTCAAAAAATAAATCAGAAACTGACTCATGGGCCATATTCAGCCCTGGTGTAAACTGGAAGTCCTCCATACCAGAATGGGGCTCAATAACTACATTTCCTGGATCACATGCAACAGACTTGTTTTGCTTACAGTTGTTGGGATTCCCTCTGAGATGTCTTTCCATTCAGCTTCCCAAGAAGTTAGTTCGACTTAAGACTGTGTCACTCTGGCATCTTGGGCATAGAGCAGTGCTACTCTGAGTTGATTAGACTTAAATGCAGGGGGATGGATGAAGGATATACGAAAGATCCAGAGTTACACAGAAACCCTCTCCCTTTTTATATATTTGTGCATTTCATTGCATTTACTATACGTTGCATCGCACATTTCGGTATTGGTTTAGTTACTGACTAGGAATCAATCCCTGTACAGCATGTTTAATTACTCACATTGAGGCAGGCCTGCAATGGTGAAATTCCATCGTTCCCAGCCTCTCTTCCACTAATAAAACCATCCAAATGGTATGTCGTTCTGAACTGAGAAACGTGTCATGACCTCCAGTTTAGCTCCCTGATCCTAGATCTGTTTATTGACCAATGGCATTCACATTATGCAATGCAAAGCATTGCCAGTCAGCATTAGATTCCCAAGCGTATATTTTACTGAGCAGCAAAGGTTTCCAGAGATTAATATTGTTGTCTGCAGTTGCACAAGCTGCAGAGTATGAAGTTTAAAAGGCTCTTGAGAGGGAACCTAATGCTTTGCAAGCTCAGAGGTAGGTCAGCTTTTTACAATGTTGCCAACTCCTGTGATTTTTACCATGGTGTTCAGAATATTTGATGTTTTTCTTAAAGCCCAGCTCCTAGAGTCGTCATTATGTACAAATATCAGCTTTCATTAAAAAAAAAGTTTCTAGCTCTCATGGTTACAAAGAAAAAGCTTGAAAATATGGTCCGATTGTAACCTCAAAGACTTAGAAAGCAGAAGACAAAGAAAATAAACAAACTTTTTAAATTATGATTAGCTTAAAAAATCTCATTCTTTTGGGGACCAGTCATGATTATTGACTAGTTGGACTTGACTTTTACATTTCAGAGGTTCATTTCAGTTGAGCACTCAAAAGTTTGGACACTATTTTAAATCCCCAAGTCCTGGACTGGAAATAGTGTGAGAACAAACTTTCCTGTGAAATGAAAATACCTAGTCCTTGTGTAGCACTTTTCACCAGTAGATCTCAAGGCACTTTACCATGGAAGTCAGTGTCACTATTCCCACTTCACAGGTGAGGAAATTAAGACACAGAGAGGCAAGTGACTTGCCCAAGGTCACCCAGCAGGCCAGTGGCAGAGCCAAGAATAGACGCCAGGTCTCCCAAGTCCCACTTTGGGTGATCTAGCCATTAGGCCATGTAGAAAATGTCTCTTATGACAGCTACATTTTAAGGAAACAACACGACTTTCATAAACAGACTAGGCAGAGAACGGTAATATTTTGAATGCAAGTAAATTACTTATGAATTGATTTGAATTGAGTTTTGTGCAGAACTCTACTGTAAGTGATTATTGCAGTTGTCTGATAATCTATTCGAGATACAATGCTCTGGGAATACTTAAGACCACAAACATGTTTCATTTGCTTGTAAACTGGATTTCAATGATTTATGGGAAATGTACAGTGATTGGATGATACAGTAATTCCTCACTTAATATTGTCCCTGTTAACATTGTTACATTGCTGATCTATTAGGGAACATGCTCGTTTAAAGTTGTGCAATGCTCCCTTATAATGTCGTTTGGCAGCTGCCTGCTTTGTCCACTGCTTGCAGGATTCTCTGGAAGAGAAGACCCTCCTTGTGGGGATTAGAACCATCAGCGTCCCATAATTCTCTGTAAGCTATGTGGCTCCACAGCTGCCCAGTAGCAGTTCAGCTGTCCCTTCCCCCACAAATCTGCTGCTCCTGCCCTGCCCTCTGCCTTGGAGCTGCTCCCAGGAGCTTCCTGCTTGCTGAGGGAGGGAGAAGAGGGGTGCTGATATCAGAATGTCCCCTTGCTCCTGCCCCCACTCCCCCGTTCTGTACCATCTCTTCACAAAGCAGAGGAAGGGGACAGGGCTCTGGTTCAAAAAGGATGGAGCTTGCTGGAAGCTGCTGCTTCCTGTCTGAACTGACTGATCTGCTTAAAAGGACAACTTACTTGAAGTGGGGGTCAGTGTACTTAAAGGGGAAATGCACATCTCTCTCACTCATGCACACCCCTCCCCCAGCACTTTGGAAAGTCAGTACCCGTGCAGCCGTGCATATGCTATCCAGATGAGGGAGTGGTGCGCTCCAGGTGGATAGCGTGGGCTCAGCATCATGTTCAGTTTTTGCAGGGAAAGTGTTTACAGCTACTGCCCTTCATCTATTGTGTTTCCTCCCTCCTGCCTCAGTCCATGATGTCTTGTAGAGTGTGAGGCTACATTAACAACGTGTTAACCCTTGAGGGCTCAGCCAAGTGCTAGTTCATCATTTAGCAGCAAGGCATTCCCTGGGAAATATCCCACCCTCTGATTTCACCATCTCAACCAATCTTCATAATCATTCATTGCTGTGTACAATATTAAATTGTTGGTTTAAAATTGTTTAAAACTTATATTGTATATGTATATAATATCTTTTATCTGGCCAAAAAAAATTCCCTGGAGCCTAACCCCTCCTATTTACATTAATTCTTATGGGGAAATTGGATTCACTTAATATTGTTTCGCACAAAGTTGCATTTTTCAGGAACATAACTATGTTAAGTGAGGAGTTACTGTACATGCTGAATGCATTGCTTCACAGCGAATATGCATTCCTCTGTCTAAAACCAATTATTCTTTAAACAATCTTTTAATTTCACTTAAGTTCAGACAAGGCACCCCATTTCTAAACAGAAATACTGGCACTTTACTGTGTGCCAGGCAATTTCATGGATTAGAGTTATGATCACACATTTTATTTTAAGTACAGAAAGAGGCAGAGAGCTCACTGTGAGTCAAGAGAAGAGAAAAGAACTTGTCACAGTTAACTCCATTTAATCCCACCCTGTATTAGCTTGGCAATCAAGATGCCAGCCTAGGTGCATGCATAGGTTACAGAGTTAGTAAACAGTTATGTTTCTTGGTAGGATGCCTCTTGACCTTAACATCGGAGTTAAGAGGGGCTCTTATGTTTACGGTGGCGCATGGTGGTGTCTGGCTACGTAGCAATCACCAGAGCATGTGAAACCCGGGAAAGCAATGGGCTATATTATCAGCCATTTACAGAAGGAACAAAAAGCCAGCAGTTATCAGGCTAGAACTTCTATTAGCTCCTGCATGGGGAGGAGATATAACCCTGCTATGAAGGAATGACTTGCATGATTGCCAGTATTTTTATTTTCTTCAAAACATGCCACTTAATTCAATTTATCCTCCAAAGCCACAAGCATCACTCTGCTGCATTTGCAAAGAAGAAAATTAAACCTAAAATCAACAGCTCTGGCCTTTGGCTCACTGTGATTTTCCCCTCAGTAGTAAGAACATATGAGACGATAGCAACAGGAGCCATGAGAGAGCTCCTGATGTGTCTCAAGTTGCAGCACAAGATTACAATCTGCAATACTTTAACAGGAGAGTTTTAGTTCAGTCCTCTGTGATTCCCGTCACAATCACCGTTAGCATGAGAGTGACTAATATATTGTCATGCAGCTTTCAGTCATTGGAATAGATCATACACACCCTCTGTGAAAGAGAGCTATCTGCAGCTGAATGTCTCACATGCTCTAGTTCAGTGGTTCTCAACCAGGGGTCCAGGGCCCCCTGGGGGGCCACGAGCAGGTTTCAGGGGGACCGTCAAGCAGAGCCAGCATTAGAATTGCTGGGCGCCTGGGCAGAAAGCCGTAGCCCCACTGCATAGGGCCTGAAGCCCCATCACCCGGGGCTGAAGTCAAAGCCTGAGACACTTGGCTTCACCAGGCCCCCTGTGGTCAGTGATTTCTATTTCTGATGCCTCTCCTTTTTGTCCCCTTCCTTCTAGGACTGCGGTGAGAATACTGTGGGGGTGGCATGCAAAGGCTAGCCAGTTTTAAAGACTTGCATTATAAGCCATGTATAAATGGGTTTTGTGTCTGCCCTCCTATGGAGGGAGGGGCCCTGAATCCCTAGTGGGTGATTCCAAGTATTTGCCGAGAAGAGGTTTATGAGGGTTATGTGTTTATGTCACATGCTTTAACTAAAAGATACTAGAGAGAAGAAAACCCTGCATGGAAGCTCTGGTGGTTCAAGTGAACATACTGTGGAAGCAGGAGTGAAAGTAACAAAGGATTTACCAGTACACCAGAATCCTAAACAGGGGCGTAGCCTCACCCGGAAGAAGTGTGGCCTCAACAGGAAGAGGCAGGGCCTTTCAAGATTTAAAGGCCCTGGGGCTCTGACTGTGGCTGGGAGCCCGAGAGTCTTGAAATCACCCCAGAGTTACCAGCTGCACAGGCAGCTTGGGAGCCCCGGGGCTCAGGGGCGCTTTAAAGGGCCAGGGCTCCCCACAGCAGCCGGAGCACACCGCAGCGGCTGGAGCCCTGGGCCTTTTAAATCACCACCACGGAAGCCGGTCCAGTCCAGCATGGCGTACTGGCTCTTGCTGGTACACCATACCTGACCGGACCAGCTTACTTTAACCTCTGTGTGGAAGTAGATACTATAGTGTTTGTTTCATTTGGTACAGGCTGGATACACAATTGTCTCATCTATGTTTAGGAGCTTTACCAGCCTCTCCTGGAGGGAGCACTGCCAGCTGGGATGGGAGATGGCCAGGGCCAGTTCTGCCAGCATGTAGACTCTGAGTTTGGAAAGGGCACCACACAATGGGAAGAGAGGAAGAGATTGTTCGGTGTAGCTCCTCACTCCTCTCCTCCACTTGCCTTGTTGAGAGCAATCTGCTGAGCCTTGAGCAGCCAACATCTACCAGCTCTGATTAAGTGTGTACCGGTCCACAGCACTGGGAAAGCCCCCTCCCCTAGACAGGGATGAAGGAAAGGGGAGATTAGGAGGGGGCAGCAGTGTTCTCCATTGATCCCCATGTCTCATTTTCCACTCCATCTTCCTTGATCTTCCTACTGCCTCCCACTGCTATCAAGGTCTTCTCTGATTGGGGTTTTCCTCCAGCCTTTACCAATCAGTGATTGTACCTGTAGAGTGGTGCTTAAGCTGGGCCCCTTCCCACAGTTGCCCTTAATGGAGACTTCCTCCCAGCAGCCAATACTGCCCCAGCTTGCCTGCCCCTAGAGCTTTAATAATTAAGTGAGGCACAGGGGGTGGACAAATAATTATGTAATCATCATTAATAGGGAGCCTTCATCAAGTGGGTGATGAGCTTGAAAAAAGCCCTGGAGACAGAGGTGCCACTGCAGTTTATCATCATAGAAAGGATAGGCTGCAAAGATTCACCCTATGCTTATCCCTGTAGCAAAGGGTAAATCTTTGCAGCTACCATTGTAATGAGAATGGACTCAAGGGTCCACCTTTAAGCAGGGCTTTAGAGCGGAGCCCAGAGCTGGAGCGTGGAGCAGCTCTGGAGCAGTAGGGTTTTGCCTGGAGCTGGAGCAGAGCCGGAGCACAGCTCCAAAGCCCTGTCTTTGAGCACCCATGTTTGAAAATTTCAGCCTAAAAGACTTGCCCAAAGTCAGAGAGGGAATCAGCAGAGTCTTGCTTAGAATTCAGGAGCAGCATCTGGCTCCCAGACTTGTGATTTGACCATTAGAACTCATCCCCATGCAAACCACAGCACTGCCACATTCACTTACGGCGAAGGAGCTGCGACATGAGTGGGTAGCAGTCAAGGGAAATGAGGCAGGCAAAAATCTCAAGCGTGAGCCTCTCATCAGGATGATGCTTCATCATAAGCAGATGTGATGGCTTGTTTTCAACTGGCCTATACAGATACCTATTGTCATTTGCTTTTGCATTTCAATTTAGCAGTGCATTAAAAATCCAGGAAACAGGACTGGACTACTCATCATAGAAGAGCTACCAAATGAGACACCTGTCAAAACTAAGAATTTTATGGCCTACCACCTTGACAGCATCCCTTTAATTGCATACTATGGCCTGGAGATGATCAGCAGTAATGAGTTAAATATTTCAGAATAAATTAAATATTAATTCAACATCAGATACCTCTGGGTGATCATGTCACTACTACCAAACCTCTTGGAACAATATGTTGCCACATAGAGCTGTCTGCCTGAAACCAGAAGCATGGGGAGGGAGACCTTTATTCAAACACATCTCAACTTCAGAGACCTTTCAGTCTGTGTTTAGATCACACAGTGTGAGCAGATTTAATGGGGAAAGGAGAGGTTTGAGCTGATCTGAGCTGTTTTGATGATCCCTAATTATTTGTGGTCCAATTTTCAGAAGTGGTGTTTAACTTTCAGTGCCTCACTTCGGGTGCCTAAAGCATTGGCCAATTTTTTCAAACCTAAGTGACTAATGGTCAAAGTGTTATAGGTGCTTAGCAAAGCCACTCCTCGTTGACTTTCACTGGAGTGTGGGCACCTCTGAAAATCTGGTCTCTAAAGTTGGGGTCCTAAAATTAGAGGCTACCTTTGAAAATCTGGGCTTTGGTATTTTAGTAACTCATTGATTTTCACTTCTTGTGACACTTCCGTGTTAATTGGCAAGTTTTATTAAGTTGGCGGAACTAAACTAATTTACATCAGCGGAGAAGTTGGCCCAATCAGTCCAGAATTGCACCAATTGACTGCAGTGCGCAGATCATGGTTCTAACTAAAGTTGTTCCATGGGAAGAAAAAATGGCTTCCATGGTAGCCTGCTTTGCTGATTTTGTTGTGAGCTAATGGCTTTGTGCTAGGCAGCCCAAAAAAGGGCATCTCAAAGAAAGTGCCCGAAACTCTGGCTGCCCATGAATACACTCAGCACCGTGCCGTATTGCACGTGGAGTGAGGAGAGAACAAGAGACTGGGAAGAGAAGTATAAGAAGGGTTTTGTGCTATTTTTATACTGTATATTTTTATTCCCAATTATTTCAGATATGAATGGAAAGGGTCAGAATCTTAATGCACTCTCTTTTTATATCTTAATTGTACCCTAACTGTGGAAAAGCACTAAGAGGAGATTAAAGTGTTAGAATTGTTCTGGTTTGTCAGCAGTTGAGGAATTAGTTGGCAGGAGTAGGATAAATTTCTGCCTAGTTTTATTTAATGTAGCTGCGAGTGCTCATGTTGAGAATTTTGATAATTTTCATATGAGTTTGTTACTGCAAGTGATTTGCTAGGTATTGAGGTACCCAGAGCCAGGCAGCCTGTATGATGGGCATATCTGTGAAGGGGATGCTTTTAAAATTAATTGGGGCTCAGAGCCACAAAACTTCCTCATTCATCCCAAACCATCAGCATCTCCCATTCTCTGCACAACTAGTTTCCCTCCCCTACACCATTCCTACTCCAGCTACCTTTGCTGGACTCCTTGGATTTTTCTGGTCTCCCCAAACAGACCTTTCCTTCTAATACTAGAAGTCCTCCTCCCCTTAATCCTCCCTTCCCATGCCCCACCTCTTGGAAAGACACTTTGGTTGACTAATCGCTGCAGAAGACCCCTGCAGAGAACTAGCCTTGAATCCTAAGGATTTTCCCTTGTTTTGTTCCTTTGGGGATCCAGATTCTTTTATATTTCTGTCATCTTGTCTATTCAGTTCTCCTTGCTGTATTCAAGTACTGCAGAGGGATGAGATAGGAATGTGCATCCCAGTAATTCAAACTGAAACTGGCTGGACTCAGTGTAAAGTTACTAGTCTTGCCCATGTCCCTTAAAACTTGTTCCGTCTCAACACCAACTGCCCAACACCTATATCAAAAGAGGAACCAGTGATCACTGCTATGGCCCCTAAATCAGGAACCATGATATACTGTCAGCTGCCCTCCAAGGGCATGCCTACACTACAAGTCACCCTACATTAGGTCAAATTACAATAATTACTGCCATGGCTGATGTCCACATTACCCTCTTTCTGTTGGTGGTGCACGTCCATACCAGGAGTGCTTCCAACTGAAGAGAGGCAGTGGAGGGGGGCGCTGAGAGCCAGGGCTTTCAGCTCTGTGCAGCTCCCTGCCCAGAGCCCAGCTACCTCCCCGGCTGTTATCTTCCTGCTCCCAAGCAAGACCGGGGAGGGGGGGATAGTCACCCAGGGCTTCTCTTCCTTCCTGAGCAGGGCAGCAACCTCTGGCCAGCTCACTATTGTGGTTCCCCTTCTAGGGGGAGCAGATCAAGGTTCCTGCTCTCCAACAGTCTTCTGCTTCACTGCGTCACAGTGCCACTTCCACAGTGACTGACAGGCCCATCCTCTTCTCAGGGTTCTGCCTCAGGAACTCTCTACATACTAGCCAAGGTCCAGTCCCTGCAACTTGCTGCCTCTCCCTGAGCCACTTCCATAACTCCTGATTTTCCCCACTCCACTGGGTTTGCCAGTCTCTTCCCTCTCAGGAACTAACTTTTGGCAAAGTGTCTCTACAGCCTCCAAACCCACCTCTCTTTACCCAGGGAGTAGCTGCAGCTTTTCCCAGCTGCCCCCTTTTGTTGCCAGCCTCCTGGATTTTGCAGAAGTCCCACCTGTCCCTCTAATTAGCTGCCTCCAGCCTAAAGTTCCCCTGTTTTCAGCCCATTTAGCTGATTGGGCCCACCTGGCCTAATTCAGCTCTTGCAGGGCTAGCATGGGAAGCACACTCCATTACAGGGTGTTCAACCAGATCCCTGAGGAACAACTAAAACTGTTTCTATGGCAGTAAAACTGAACTGACTAGATAGTGATTTGGCCCAATTAGTGAATCAGACCCTAGTACCTACAGTGTTTCACAAAGCTGCGTTAAGCAGGTTTCATTGAAAACACTGGGTGTGTAGAGGGAAGACTGCATTAATTTTTACTCTCACCCACATTCATTTCTGGGGGCTAAAATGGACTCAGCTATTGAAGTAGCTAAGCAATTGTCATAAACAGATAGCTAAGGGTTAATGTTTCTTTTACCTGTAAAGGGTTAACAAAGGGAACCAAACACCTGACCAGAGGACCAATCAGGAAACCGGATTTTTCAAAGCTCAGGGAGGGAATTTTTGGTGTGTTTCCTTTGTCTGTGTCTCTGTTGCTTTCTCGGCTCTGAGAGTAATCTCTCTATCTCCAGGCTTTAAAATCTTCCGTTTCCCAATTGTAAGTACAGGTATAAGACAATATAGGTTTTTATATTTACAGTGTGTAGTTGCTGGAATGTTTTAAATTGTATTTCTTTTGAATAAGGCTGTTTATTCATTTTGTTTTTTTAAGCCAATGACCCTGTATATTGTCACCTTGATACAGAGACCATTTTTATGTCTTTTTATATAAAGCTTTTTTTAAATTTTTGGATTTTCTTTTCTAGTTGAGGCTCAAGGGTAGGAATCTCTCTGCCAGATTATGTCTCTCTCAGAGAAGACTGGGGAGGAAAAAGAAAGAGGGGGAAGGTGAATGGTCCTCTCAGTGTTTGGTGTCAAAGGACTTGAAACACGGTGATCTCCTAGTGTACCCAGGGCGGGAAAATCTGGGAGGAGGTAAAGAGGGGGAAGGGAAGTGGGTTATTTCCCTTTGTTGTGAGACTCAGGGCCTCTGAGTCTTGGGGTCCCCCAAGAAAGGTTTTGGGGAGACCAGAGTGAGCCAGACACTAGAATTCTGGCTGGTGGCAGTGCTATCAGATCCAAGCTGGTAATTAAGCTTGGAGGGTTCATGCAGGCACCCACATTTTGGGTTCAGAATTGGGACTTATGCTTATAACAGCAATACCCTGCTTATCAAAGCAATTCCATAAACCTGCAACAGCCCCATTTCACCCCTCTGCATGGCTTGGATCTCCTTGGCAGAACATATGGAGACTAGCCTTCTTCACAGAAGGGAAACATGCGTTTTTAGTGCATATTGATGTTTGTTCATATTGGCCTGAGGTGGTGCAGATGTCAAGCCCAACCACAGCCAAACAAATCAGAGGTGTTATGAAATCTCTGTGCTACTTATGGGTTGCTGCCAGGGCAGCTAGTTTTGGATTAACAAGTTTTAATTGCCTCTGAGCTCAGACATTGTGTAGTCAGGAACATCAAACTTCCTAGCATGTAGTTTGCAGAATGCACAAAAGGTTGGGAGAGAATTTTAAAAGAGTAGTAGAAAAAACAAACAGATTCAGAAACATAGTATCTTAGATTTGCCTTGTTATAAGAATGTATCCCACAGCACAGCATTTCTAAATGATGTTTCAAAATGCATCTCTGGAAGTACACCATGTGTTAGTCCTGATGCTATATTTTACATATGCAAAATAATACTTAGCTCTTGCAAAGTACTTTCCATCAGTAGATCTCAAAGCACTTAGGAAGGAGCTACAGCAAGGGAAACTGAGGCACAGGGAGGGGAAGCAACTTGCCCAGGATCACCCAGCAGACCAGTGGCAGAGTCAGGAATAGAACCCCAGATCTCTTGCACTGCATGATTTCTTGAATTTTTGTTGTATCATCTGATCACTTATCAGACTTTGGAAACCTACAAAAATGAAACTGTAACAACTTAACAATGTGCTCTTGCTTGGCTTTTCTGCATCCAGTGCATTCAACACCTTCAAAATGTCTACTTTAGGGCAGGCAAGTTTGGAGAAACGTAGGCCAAATCCCCACCAGCAGTAAATCCACACTGACCCGCTGATTTGATGTGAAATCCTAGCCCACTGCAGTCAATTGTAAAACTCCCATGGACTTCAATGGGGCTAGGATTTCACACCAGGCTTGTAGGAGTAAGAGTGTCTCAACCCCACTATTTTCCTTCCTGTTTCCCTGGGGGATTCTCTGCTTGGGCTCTACACTGGAAATGAGGAATAGCTAAGGAAAACATCACATTTAATGGGTCTGCCAAGTTCTGCAGTGTTGAATCAGGAGAAGGTGTTGGTCAGTTCATTGTTCAGACAGTGGCACAATAAGTGTTATTTTCAACATGAGACAGATTTTAAAACATCCCAAAAGCTGGCTTTATAATTCAAAGTTTACAACTCACCTCTAGTTTAGAGTGCCATTTTCAGGTACATGTAATAAAACCCTCAGCTAGGGGCTTCCAACCCTAACACTGACAGACTCCAAGCAGGAATAAAAGCCTGGCACAGCAGTCTGCATCATTCTGAGGAGTAACAGCAAAAGGAACCCAAACCTATGCTGGCAATCCTGGCATCCTTGCCTCTCATACACTTTCATCCTTCCCTCCCCCAACAGCTACCATGGGGACATGCATCATCATTCAGTGACTCCTGCAACAGTAGTGTTGCAAATCAAACTGAGACATGACATCACACCAGAGGTGGTGACATAACAAGAGCTCATGACACAGCTAGCTGACTGAAGGGCAGCACATGGGTAAGCTACATTATTTTGGGGGTACCTACCAGTAATTGAGAGCTACAGACCAGCCAGGAGTCAGCATCACAGGGGTTGATTCATGCTAGCACCCCCTATTTTTAACTAATCTGGTTTTGCAGTGGTCTGCATCTCCCAGCCCAACCCTCTAGCCAAGTCACATTTCAAACTCTCAGTCCCCTTCCAACTGAAAATCCAAATAAACACCCAAAGAAACAGTTCTGCTCCCTTTGTGCTATACTGAAGTTCTCTGCTCTTCACCCCTTCTACAGTGCCCTGCAGAGTTCTTCTGTGCTCCTTAAACAGAGCACTGCCTCTTAGGGCTGTCTCCCTGGAGGCACATTTCCTCCTAATAGGTTTCCCCCAACCCACTCCCCTCACCAAGGTCACCCACAGCTTCCCTCATGGTCCTCACTGCTTCTCCCAGACCCTGCCACACACACACTTCCCTCCCCAGCTTTGGGCTCACAAAGCTTTTTATAAGGCCCTGGTTGTTTCCTCCCACCTACTAACACCTGTCCCCATTAGTCCCCTCTCCTCAGGCTGAGGGGCAAGTAATTATGGTCCAAGTGAGGCTGATTGAACAGGGCTGGCTAACTGAAGGCCTCCTGGCCCTTAAAGGGGCAGACAATCCTGTTACCCTATCTGTTCACTGAGTAGCTTTGCCATGTATCAGAGAAGGGCTTGTATAAAGACCCACAAAAGGCAAAAAATGCAGAGGGGAAGGAGGGCAAGAGGAATGGGAAGTGGGTGGTGTAAATAAAAAGGAGGAGGAGAAGGAGAGGGAAGATATGCTGGTGGAATAGAGTCACTGTCTATATTAGCTTGGGCATTCAGTCCCTGAGGGACCCAAAGCACACTGAAGCCAATGCAAAGTCATTGGGAGGGATTCTTCCTCCCCACTATGGCCTCCATATCTTGCAGCATTGAATGGGGACCATAGAAGCCTCAAAGCAAATAATACCTCTGAGGCAGGTACTGCATAAGACAGCACCATGCTGCCCTATAACTCTCCCTACCCACCCACAAACACCCACTCCTGCAAGGTCTGGTGTCAGAGTGTGCTGTGAGCAGCACTGGGGGGCATATCAGGGCCAGGTGTTGTGTCATTTTGAGCAGTTCCAGGTTACAGAGCTGATCATAGGCAGGCCAAGCAGAACTGCTATAATTTAGAACAACTCTTTGAACTGCATAAGTTATAGGGAGAGCTGTTCTGCTCTCTGCTCAGGTCCAGATCAAGAAGGTACAAAACTGTCTCAAAGCCGCCTTTGGCCTCACCTCCCTGGCTGTTAGTATTCTCAGGCAAAGAAAGACTAGTACGAGATATATGGAGAGATTCACAGAAATGAGGAGGGGGGAAATAAGAGATTGCAAGTAGAACTAGGTGAAATTTTGGGGGCAAAAAGTTTATTCACCAACAAATACAGTTTTGAGTCAAGAAAAACTGTTTGCAAATCCAGACCAATTTCAGCAAATAGTGTTAGCTGGAAAAAAACTGATTTTTTTTAAAAACAGATAAATGAGACTGTTTTGTTTTGACATTTTTAAAACAAAAAAATCAACTTTTCGTTTCAAAGTGATGTTTTCCTTTGAAATTGAGCTTTTGTTTTTTTTTTAAAAAAAGGTAAAAAATATCTGAAAACCAAAAAGAAAGAAAGAAAGGGGGAAATCAAAATGTCTCATTCAACCCCAATTGTTTTTGTTTTGTTTTGGCTACTGAACCAAAGAATCAATTATTCACTCAGCTCTAGTTAGAAAAGCCATATCTAAAATAGAGGCAGGAGGGACTCTGGGAAGGAGAAAAGTTAACTATTTAATTTGAGAAGGAACAGTATATTGAGCTATTTTAGTCTCATCAATGAGCCAACCAACCAACCAATTTACTGTGCTACGTATTTGTAGATAAAAAGACCTGATTCTAAACCATATTAATCTCTCCCATACACTTTGCAATCTACCCCCATTTGTTATGCTTATAAGAAGCACATGGGATCTTTTTTCAGGGAAAAAGGCAATATGCCGCATTTATTGATAATACAGCAGTTAGCATATGCTTTTCAGTCACACACACCCCACACAATCCTGCCAGTTGATGTTTATAGTTACCAGTCCAGAGTCTGGATCATCAAACTAGTGGCCAGCCAGATTGGTCGCAGAGGGGAACCAGGGCTCTGTCAGTCATGACATGAGGCTCTTGGAGTTGTGACAAGATGAACCCAAAGTCCCACAGCCAAGCACGCTGTTCTCATAGTCTTTTCTCTGTTGAAGTCTATGGATTTTGCTGTGTCAGTTTCTGACCAGTTACTCCTTAATTGGTGTTATCTTTTGATGTTAACATTCCAAAACACCTCCAACAGGGTCACCCTGTCCTGGTTTCAGTTTAAGCAATTGTCTTGTCTTTAGGGGTGGCAGTCTCCACGTCAGGGTCGTCAGTCTGCCCTTCCTTAATTATGGATGTGCATTGATGGTTCTCTGGTGTCATTAACAGGGCCAGCTCCAGGCACCAGCAAAGGAAGCAGGTGCTTGCGGCAGCCAATGGAAAGGTGTGGCACCTCTAGGTCTTCAGCGGCAAGTCCCTCACTCCCTCTTGGAGGGAAGGACCTGCTGCCGTATTGCCACCGAAGAATGAAGTGGTACAGCAGAGCCACCGCCGAAGTGCTTTTTTGGGGGGGCAGGAGGAGGAAGACAGCAAAAAACCTGGAGCCGGCCCTGGTCATTAAGTCTCTTTACTCCTTCCTTGACCATCTGGCTATAACAATGGCCTTCACATCTTATCGTTTCCTGATGCATATATTCCTCATTTTGGAAAGGAGTATATGGTTACTAAAGAGATTAAAAAAGAACCTTACACAACTTAGTTTGCAAAGCATACAAGAAGCAAGACCTTATAGCAAATACTGTAATGAAATCTTATCCTAAAACAAAAGGTGACCATAATCAGCTGTAAGGACTATTCTGGTCTATTCCTGCCATAAAATCAAAAAGTGTGGCTGGCAGGATGATCAAATCGTGCATTAACACATACTACATTATTATAACTGTCAATCATTAAAATCTCTAATACAAATATAAAATCCTACTCCTACAATATTACATGGTCTTTATTTGTTTGCTGCAAATGGTTTTCATATTGTTAATTTGCTAAACAGCTGTAGTAAATTCATAAATTTTAAGGCCAGAAGGGACCATTATGATGATAATTTAGTCTGGCCTTAGGCATAACATAGGCCATCAAATTTTACCCAGGAATTTCTTCATCAAGACCACAAAATCTCTTACAGCATATCTTTTAGATGTTATGTCAAGGTTCCCCAGAACTACACCTGTATATATTATGATTCCCTTACAAATTAGACTTTCCATATCACAAAGACAGACAGCACAATGGACAAGCTCAGAAAGGATGCTAACAACTACCACCAAAGAGAATGGTCATCTCACCCTAGGGTGTTTTCTTCGGGATGGGATGGAGGGATGATAGCAAGGCAGTGTAAAAAAAATTGCACTGACACTGCCCTTTCTGCACCAGACAAAACTCCTATTCCATACAGGATGAGGAGGATCAGGCCTTAAATTCACATCAACTATTTTTATGTAAAAGAATTGGAGGCTGAATTCATCAGCAATTCCATCAGTTAGTTTGCTTAATACTCTATTACTTATTATTAGTGTTCATACATTAAAATATGGAGCTCTGCTTTTAGTGATTTTATAAAGGGATGACAATAAACAATAACTTGATAAAGTTGCTTAGTCTTATTTAGCTTCTTTCTAGCCCTCAAACTTCATAACTAATGCTCTCTTGATGATTATTTTGTTCTATAATTTGACTCTGCAGTTGCTGTAGCAGAATATTGCTTTGTCTAACAAGACTATTGATGGACTATGCAGCACATTTCTCTTGCAAGTTGGTACCCAGAGGTTTCCCAGTTGTCTAGATCTTCTCTCCACTTTGCTTCCAACCTAATGGATCATTTGAAGGATACAATGGGCCATGTTATCAGAAACCTGCAAGGGAAGATGGTGACCTTACCAGAGGTAATCCAGACCCTTCAGGAGCACAATGTCAGAAGAGAAAATCACAAGGGATTATGGGAAAAGAATGAGGATATGATCAAGACCTTCCAGGAGAGAAACAAGGCCTTTTGGGAAAAAAACATGATCCTCTGGACAAAGAGTATGAATCTCTGGGAAAACGTCAAGATCATATTAATGGAGGAGCTGGAGCTCTGGGACAAGGACCTAGACCAATGGAAAAATGACCTGAAGCTTTGGAAGAAGGAATTGGACCTCTGGGAGGAGGAACTGGGATTTCTTGCAGAGTAAGAATGGCCACAGGGAGGAGAAAAGAGCCAGTGTAAACTACTATATTGTCCCAGAAGCCAAAAATTGTGGTTTTATGTGTGTACAATAACTCCTGTCTTCTTGAGCTAAGAAACCTAATAAAGCATTGATTGAGTTTCAGCATCTCAAGCCTCAGAGTGTTTTACATCTAGCTTTGTTTGTATTGCATTCATTCCATTTCCTTGTTTCCATTTCTGCTCTCTTGTGCGAGGGTCCATGTCACACAGACACTATTCACCAACTCAGTCTATGATCCTTTCGCCTGTAAAAGGAGTTAGTGGGGTCTACTAGAGCTTACTTCTCACGAGGGAGAAGGAAACCGCCAAATTGCTCTTCATCCTAATACAGTTAAACAGAACTGTTACAGTGTCAATTATTTTCTTACATATGATGCAGTGGTGGTGGTGAATATTACTAGCTAATTTTCTTTTAGAATGCAAAAGACCTTATTGCAGCAAATGTGCGGAGGCTGGACAAGTCATGTCTACTTGGAGATTTCTAAGAACAGGTTAGATAAACGCTTACTTGGTACTGCCTCAGCACAACTTGAGGTCCCTTCCAGCCCTCCATTTCTATTTTTCTACTTGTGTTCCTCCCAACTCCCACCTCTTTGCTTTTTCTTGTGCTCAGAGCCCCAGGGCAGCCAAGCATTATCCCAATATCACAACTTGCAGGGATTGGTTCTTAGACCATTCTCGAAAGCCAGATCACCTCCCTTTCTCTTCTCATGCTCCTAGATACAGCAGGTCAAATAGGGGGAAAATAATTTGTGCATACTTATGCAAAGCCATGCACTGAATTCACATTTCTGCATGACTAGTGTGGTCAGATTGCAGTCCTTAATTGGACCACTTACCAGGTGTCTTGGGGAAATGTACATGAATCTTGCCTGTTTTAGTAGGAATAATCATTCATCCAAACTGTAGGGAAATGTCATCATTTTGTTACGCTTCAGTTATCGAAGCAGAGAGCATAACCAATATCACGTGACTTCACAATCACACTACGCGTACCAAATAATTAAGAAACTGCAGTCAGTCTCTGCATTCTGAGATGGAACACTAAGAATTCTGGATCTTTTAGAACATTCTCATCTTTAGAGTGCATGCAGTAATTGCCATGACAGCACTATCCATAACTCAAGAGACTTCAGCAGCATAGAGAAGAAGAAGCAGGTCAGTTCAATATAAATAATACTTAATTACAATTCCATGTCAGGAATGGATGTTTTAGTTAAGAATTCAGTCTGAGGGGTTAAGAAAGACGGACATTGAAGAGAAGGTTAATTTTCCAGCAAAAAGGGCCTCGAAGCATTTTTTAGCCTTTTTTCTCCAAGCTATTAATGGAAAGGTAGCCCCACATAGGCCTAGTAGTAGGCAATTGTACAAACAATCTGCTGATCGCTCGTTCTATCCTGGGAAAGGCATTTCTGATCTATGTTTATAGTAGAGTGAACTCTGAAATGAAATCTCTCCACTAAACTTTTGGAATCCCTCTACTCATTTGAAAGAGCATCTGAAGTGAAGGAACAGGGGAGATTTTCCTGGACAGACAATATTGAAATAAAATCCCTTGTTTATATATTATTGTTTTTTACAAGCAAAATTCAGCTTTGTGAAAAGAATTAGCACAACGTATTCACACTGCTTCAGTGTCACTAATCCTGCAACATGCCCCCATTGAATTCAAGGGAGCGCTATCCAGATGGACTGCTGACTCTCTGCAGTACAGATTGCAGGATCAGGCCCTTTATCCCTATTTTGTGGGCCTCAGTCCGAGCTAAGTGGTGGATCCGCCTGGGGAAGGCTCTCTTCACAAGAGAAGATTTCTCCTTACATTTGGATAATTCAAGACATATTTGCTGTACCTTGATGACATCGATGATTTAGTATTTTTCTAGAGCTGTTATAAAAATATTTGCACTCAACTTATTCCAAGTTGTTTCTTATCACCTACAGACAATGGGACATTATTGGAACTGTAGGTTCATTTTCCAAACATCATGGTATTTTTTTAAAATGTTGAATGCAGAAATTAGTTTCAATGTCTAAATTACAAGTGGTTGCATCTTAAATTATTTCACAATTTTTTTATATACAGACAACGTGTATAACAAATATTCTTGGCCTTTGTGCAGCACATTCATCCTGAGGAATTCAACATGCTTCAAAACATTCATGAATTCATAATCCTCACAAGCACCAATTTGGGTATTACTGTCCCCTTCTGACGCACATAGAAGTTATGAGGCAAATCTACTAGTAGTGCCAGAGATTTTAACTGGCCTACTTGCACATTAAGATACATCCTGTTCAAACTGAGTAAGGATTGTAAGATCTCAGCCTAAATTAATTGTTCAATACAACACAGAATGTAAGGAGCAGATCTGGGAAGAGATTCCAGATTTCCATGCACAGCATCATCAGCACCTACCAGACTAGTTTTCCAATACTTAACATATTAAGAACCACAAAGACAAGAAGCACTAATAGTATGTCTATAAAAATATCAGCTGTAGCTATAATTTCCTTTAATCAAGTCACACCCCAATTTTTAACAATACCATTTCAAATCTGGCTACTTAAATTTATGATGGTGTCACATGGTATAATTCCCAAATCTGGACCTTAGCGTCCAAAATCTGGGTACCAGCATGAATCCTCTAAGCTTAATTACCAGCTTAGAACCTGTAACGCTGCCACCAACCAGGAATTCCAGTGCCTGGTACACTCTGGTCCCCCCAAAACCTTCCCTGGGGACCCCCAAGACAAGACCCAGATTCCCTGAGTCTCAACAAAGGGAATAAACCATTCTTCCCCCTCCATTTCCACTCCCTAGGGCTTCGTTCCACCCTGGGTCTCACTAAGGAGAAGAGACAGATTCAAGCTCCCATGAATTTACACAACACAGAGAAATTCTCTCTTTCTCTCTTCCTTCCCTTTCCCTGGGTATCCCAGAGAGAGAGATAAACACACCAGAGAGCAGGTTTTCCTCCCCCGTCTTCCTTTCCCCAGATTCCAATCCCTGTGAGTGAACACAGATCTACCTTTCCCTCCCCCTTTCCTGGAGTCTTATACAATACCTTATAATAACAAAGTAAAAATCAATTAGATTCTAAAAAAAAAACTTCCCTCCACCCAGAGTTGAAAGTATCTTGTCTCCTGATTGGTCCTCTGGTCAGGTGTTGTTTGTTAACCCTTTCCAGGTGAAAGAGACATTAACCCTTAGCTATCTGTTTATGACAGATGGTCATGTTAAGGGCCAGTAATTTAAGGGATTTTATTTTATAAAAAGTGATGGTAAGAAAAAAATATAATACAGAGTAGTTACGTACACAAAATTTTCCAAAGGGACTAGTGATTTGGGGTGCCTCAATTTTTCAGTGCCAAATTTGAAACATGTTAAAGAGGCCTGATTTTCAGAGAGTGGTTGTTCAGCACGTTCTGAAAATCAGTCTCCTTTAAGAAGTCTCAGGTTGGACACCCAAAAGGGAGGCACCTTCTCTAATGTAGCTTAATTCAATCCTATAAACTTCATAGCTAATGCTGCTTGTTTGATTTCTATTTCTTAACTTCCTGCTTTAGTGGTCCTGTGTGAGCCTTTTCATAGACACCCACCTGCTCTTCTCCTCACACAGGCTACCAACTAGTGCTTTGTGCTCAAGAGGTTCCTTGTTTCACCCAATCATCTCCAAATCCAGCAGTGATTGATGGACCAGAGGAAGCAAAAACCAGAACGAGGATTGGACTATAGCACCTTACGGGTCAGAATAAACAATGAGACATCTGTCTCACATAACACAAAGCAGGAGACCAAGAACCGCCTGGCACCCTTTACTAACCTCCGCAAGAAGCACCTCAGCAAGAATCTGAAGGAGGAGAAAAGGGCCTTACAAGAAGAGATCAAGGTCTTTTGGGAGGAGAATAAAAATTTCCATGAAGAGATCAAGGCCTTTCAAGAGGAGAACAAAGCCAAGGCCATGGGATTAGATATTAAGGCCTTCCGAGAAAAGAACAAGAACTTCATGAAAGAGATCAAGGCATTTCTGGAGGACAACAAGGCCTTGCTGGAAGAGATCAAGGCCTTCCAACTGAAAAAGAAAGCTTTCCTGGAACAGCTTAGCACCATTCAAGAAAAGATTGAAGCTTTCCAGGAGAAGATCAAAGTCTCTGAGGAGGAGATTGTGGTCTTTGAGGAAAGGAATGAGGCTTTCCGGGAAACAATCAGGGTCTTTCAGAGAAAAAACAAGGGCTTCCAAGAAAAAAATAAGGCCCTGCGTGAGAAAAACAAAGCCTTGCAGGAAAAGAATGAAGCTGCCCAGGAGAGGAACAATACTTTCTGGAAGGAATATAAAGCTTTCTGGAAGAAGGACAAGGTCTTCTGGGAGGAGGATATGGCCATCTCAAGGGATAAAATGGCCCTCTGGGAAGAGTACATGGCTTTCAGGGAGAATGATCAAGACCTACAAGAGGAAAAAGGAGCTCTTTGGGACATGGTAGAAGTCCTGTGGGATGAGAAATATGCCCTGTGGAAGAAGGTACACAGCCCAGCAGGAGAAGAACAACTATCTCAAGCTGCAGAGAACAATGCTGATGGTGATGATGGCCCAGCTGTACATACTATGACAAATGCACCAGAGGGACCAAGGCAGGTCTAGAGGAGTACCTTGCTGCCAAGCACTGGGTTCTCATGTGTACTGAAACACATATATATTTGCTCCTTTGACCTCAGAAGCTTAATAAAGTCCTGATGGAGCTATCATAAGCATCCTTCCCAATTCTGAACCTTAGAGTCCAAAAAGTGGGTGCCTGCATGAAACCTCCAAGCTTAATTACCAGCTTAGATCTGATATCGCTGCCACCAGACAGGAATCAGTGCCTGGTCACTCTGGTCTCCCCAAAACTTTCCCTGGGGAACCCCCAAGACTCAGATGCCCTGAGTCTCATAACAAAGGGAAATAACCCACTTCCCTTCCTGCTCTTTACTTCCTCCCAGATTTTCCCGCCCTGGGTATACTAGGAATTTCTCCTGCTTCAATCCCTTGAAACACAAAACAGAGAGGACAATTTACCTTCCCCCCTCCTTCTTTTCCCCCTCCCATGTCTTTCCCTGAGAGAGACAGTAATCCTGGCACAGAGATCCTATCCCCTTGCCATAACTAGAAAAAGAAAAGTCAACAAGTTTTTAAAAAAGAAAGCTTTATATAAAAGAAAGAAAGACAAAAAATAATCTCTGTATCAAAGTGACAATACAGGGTCAATTGCTTAAAAAAAAATATGAATAAACAGCCGTATTCAAAAGAAATACAATTTAACCATTCCAGCAACTACACACATGTAAATACAAAACAAAACATATAAAACCTATTGTTTTGCTTACCTTTGTACTTACAACTGGGAAACAGAAGAGATTTAGAAAGGTTTGGAGATAGATCCTCTCATAGCTGAGAGAGCAACAGAACAGACAAAGACCCAAGACCAAGAAACACCACAAATTCCCTCCCTTAAGCTGTTGAACAATCCGGTTTCCTGATTGGTCCTCTTGTCCGGTGTTTTGGTTCCTTTGTTAACCCTTTACAGGTAAAAGAAACATTTACCCTTAGCTATCTGTTTATGACAGGTAGCTTAGGAAAAGGAAAGCGTCAGGAGTTGTTATTTTATCCTTAGGTATATGTTTTATTAGTTTAGGGATACCTTCAGCTGTGTCATAGTTGGACTGCCAGTTGGGTGAATTTCCCATAACCAAAATTATTTACTGTTGTTCTAAAAATAGTTGAGAATTGGATACGCACATGCATACACGCACACACATGTACACACAAAAAATTCCTTGCAGGTACAGGTTTCCTTAATCCCACTGCAGATGGCTGAATTTTTTTTTAAAAACGTTTACCCAAGAAATTAAACTGCAAAGTCTTATTTCCTATTATTAACATTGCAATTTGTTTGTTTTTTGTTATTTTCATGTATTCCGATCACTTCCTGATATTTGCAAAATATTCATGAGCAGAGTCGGTTGAAATTTTCTTAATTTTGCTTATAAATTAAACAAAATGGGATGAAATTTTGCAAATATTTTTGCAAAAATATCATCTTTTTTAACCACTCTGTGATGGAGTGTCCACCCCATCCAGGACTGGAAGGGGTTAAGGTGGCTATGTAGGCCTATTAACTCCACAGGGTGCACCTGGAGGAAAAGCCAGGGAGCAGGGAATTGATGACAAGCAGGTTCAGCAAAGCAGGAATAGGTTGGACGTATAAAGCCAAGAAGCTGTCACCAAATAGAGGTTGCTGCTGGGATAGAGCAGCAGTCATGTCCTAGGAAGAGAGAGAGGAGGTATTGCCAGAGAAAGGGGGAACCAGGAGTATAGGAAGGAACCAGTCCTGGGAAGAATCAGTGAGGGCTGGGAGAGTAAAGCCCAGAACTGCTGGGTTGAGGTTCCCTGGACTGGAACCTGGAGTTGAGACTGGGCCCAGGTTCACCTACCAGCCAGTGAAAGTGAGGTTCCCTGGACTAGAACCTGGCGTTGAGGCAGGGAATGGGAAGATTGCCTAAGACTGCTGAAGGAAAGAGAGAAATGCTGAGTGACCTGACTGGATTGCTGAATCATGAAGACGACGCTGCGGTTCCTGGAGTGAGAGAGGACTGCAGATCAAGAGAGAAAGAGACAGACAGATGGTGTGCAACTGCAGGAAGGGGCATTGACCTTGAGAGCTAATTCCCAGAGTGACCAGGATTGGGTGCCAGGCAAGCAGTCAATGGTGCACCCCGTGACACACCCATAGAACTGGTTGAAAAAAATTAAACCCTTCCATCTTCCCCCCCCCCAAAAAGAATTTTTTGTTGGGTGAGGGAGGTGAAAAAATTCATGAAAAATTATTCCATTTCTCAACTAGCTTTATTCATCAATTTTAGCATGAATACATTATGTACAAAAATTCCCATTGGAAATGTTTCAGGCATCACTTCTTGTTCTCTGTTCATTACTGTCCTGGTCTTAAAAGTTCCAGTCATCCAATCAGGAAAAAACAATGCCATTACCACTGTCTCCTTTCTTGCAGAAGCCTTCAGAACCTTTCCAGTGGTTTATATACATAACTAGGCTTTGCATGTTGTATATAGTTATAGTTATTTGGACTGCCCTATCCCTGTGTGGTTCCTTCATAATTAGGTTTGTTGCATGAAGAGCAAAAGAACAACAATGACCAATCCTGCAGCACTAATAACAGATAGTGAATCACCAGAGTAATCAGTTTATGAAGCGAAAATTTGCTCATCCCAACTTTTCAGCATATTCTGACAAATAACAAATACATTCAAAAAAATTAAAAGCAGTTGATCCTTGCTTACAAATTATTTGTGAACAGGAAATGGAGCACAATTTATAACAAATACTGCAACTCAAACATCCTTTCCGTTTCACTGTTAGCCAGGCAGGAATATGTAGCCAAGGAGGTGGAGACTTCAGCGACGAATTAGAAACAAATCACTGGCTTATACTCAAAATGCAATTTCCATGGAAGCTGTTCAGCGTATGGTATAGCATTTCCAACAGGAGTTCACTAACAAACACTAGGGTTACCATACGTCTGAATTTTCCCGGACATGTCTGGCTTTTTGGTTCTTAAATCACTGTCTGGGAGGAATTTTTAAGTATCTAAAAATGCCTGGGATTTTGCCATTATTGTTTTTCCCCAAAGAAGAGTTGATCATTCAAGAAAGAGAGTGAATGTTGATCACTCAAGAGAGTGCCCGCTTTTCCCCCCTAGCTCCCAGCACTTGTGCAGTGAAACAGCAGTTTTGCACAGCTGGGAGGGAGGAGGGGGAAAGCAGCGCAGTCAGTGGAGGAGGCAGGGCCCAGGCGGGGATTTGGGGAAGGGGTCCAACGGGCAGGGAAGATGCGGAGACTTGGGGGAAGGGGTTGGAATGGGGGCGGGGAAGGGTTGGAGTTGCGGCAGGGCCGGGGGCGGAGGGACTGGAGCACCCGCCAGCGCTGGGGAAAATTGGCACCTAGCCCTATGGTCCAGATACAAACGATCATTTTCCCATAGTAGTGGTAGTGCAACATCGACAATTTCAGTGTCTCTTCTGAGTTTGTACTGTGCACGGTAGTGTTTCCTCAAGAGCTCTGTATGTGATATTTTGTTTTACTACCCCCAAACACAATGCCAAAACGAAAGGGTAAATTCACTGCAGAACTGAAGATGAAATTCCCATGTTTTTGAAGTGGTAGAGAAGAATGGAAAGCTGAGTGCTTAGTATTTAGATCTGCTACTTACGTCTCTGTGAAAAATAAAGGCGCTAATGATTTACAAACTCACGTGGACTCAGACAAGCACAAAAAAGCAGTTCGAGGAGAGAGTTCATCAACAAAATTGACAGATCATTTTGTAAAACCAGGCAGCAAATCAGAGGATGCTGTTATTGCAGCAGAGGATGCTTTTGCATTTCACACTGTTAAGCATCATAATAGCTTTAAGTCAATGGATTGTACATCTGTCTTGTTGAAGAAGACGTTCCCTGATTCTGAAGTAGCACAAAAATTTTCAAGTGCTAGAATCAAGACAGAAGCAATTGTTATCTCTGTGCTTGCACCGCATTCTGTTGATGTTGTTCTGAAACCGTTTGAAGAAAATGACATAGCTTACTGTGGAGTTGCTACAGATGGAAGCAATCGCAGTTCAGTGAAAATATTTCCAGTAATTATTCAGTATTTCAACGGGAAGAAAGGCGGTTTGCAGTCAAAATTGATTGAGGTCCAGAACACACTTAATGAGACTGCTGACACGATTGCTCATTACGTAAAAGAAACGCTTGAAAAAAATGGTTTGTTCGAGAAGTGTATTGCATTTACAGGTGACAACTGCAATACAATGTTTAGAGGACTCCGGCGTGATGAAGATGGAAAGAATGTGTTTGCAAATTTAAAGAAGTTGTTGCAGAAGAGAATATTAATTGGTGTGGGTTGCCCAGCACACATTTTGAACAACTGTGTTCAGCTTTCAGCAGAAAGAATGAACATTGACATTGAGAACATTATTTTTAAAATTTACCAGTACTTTCGTATCTACACTGTCTGAACTGAGCGGCTGAAGGAGTACTGTGAGTTTGTTGACATTGAATACAGAAAGCTGCTTTCTCATAGCAAGACACGATGGCTGTTATTATTTCCAGGCATTACAAGGCTGATACAGATGTTTCTGGCCTTGAAGTCATTGTTTCTGTCACAGGATGAACCACCCACAGTGCGTAAGACATTTTTTGAGTATGAATTAAGAGAGATTTACCTCTGGCACATGCATTCACTCATGAGTGTATTCCAAACTTACATCCAAGAAATCAAAAGGGAAAGCAATTCTGTCATGGAAATGCTGAAAAGTTTGAACTCAGTTCACACTATCCTTCTTGAACTCGAGACTCACAACTTTATGTCCCTGAAAGTTAAGGGACTACTGGCACAAAAGTGCATGGAAGGAATTGATGAAGAGTGTGACAAATTCTGTGCTGAAGTAGATAATATGTATAGCAGATGCTTAGAATATTTGGAGAAGTGGCTTAGACCCCTGAAAGATTTCTTTTGTTTCATGTGGATTACCCTAAGTGAGATACCGAATTGGAGTGATGTGGAACCTTGTATCAAGTACCTGATCGATAAGGGGGTGCAAACTGATGACGTGAAGTGTTTTGATCAGGTCAGCAACCTGAAGACGTTTATGAAAAGTTGCAACAGTGATTAAGAGTTCAGTAATTATTTGCTGGCACACCAGAAGTGGACCAAATATTTTGAGAAATCCAAAAACACTGAGAGTCATTCAGAATGGTTAAAGATTGCACAGTTCTTCTTTGCTATTCCTTCTCACAATGCAAATGTAGAGCGAATTTTTTCACTGATGGAAAGCCAGTGGACAAAGGAAAGGAACAACTTGAACGCTGAGTCGCTGAAAGGAATTCTACTTATATAGTACAACTTCAGACAAACTTCTTGTAAAGACTTTCATGCCTTCTTAAAGAGCAATCAACCACTGCTGAGAAAAATGCGATCTACAGAGGTGTGTGGGCACATGAGGAGAAAGAAAACTGAACAACTGGTGAAGGAAAGGACTCACTACATATAAAGAAGTACAGTAAACTTTAAATAATTAAACTTCACTTCTGAGGCCATATCACTTTTTCTTATATATACGCAATATAGACAACATGTAGAGCACAGCATATATAACAGTATAACAACACATTAATACAATGCGAGTTGGTAGATATTGGTGCAAATCCACCCCCACCTCACCCCCTTTTTTGAATGTTCAAATATGGTAATCCTAACTAACACTAACAATGAAGCGACTGTGCTATACCCAGGCCTAAAAGCAGACTGACTGGTATGAAAGAGACCCGAGGTCTTCGGATATTCCTGGAGTTGCCTCGTTAAAATCTTTTCAACCATCTTTCCAAAAACTAGGACTTTCAGGATGGGGTGATTATTGGAGGAATTGATCATATCAACAAATATTTCTTAACTGTGGGACTAACACTAGCTTAGAAAATGATACCTTGCACTCCCTCCAGGAAGGGGGTGTTCATGTATAATAATAGTCCTAACAGTTATCCTGGATTATGCCAGCCAGAAAAGACACATCTGCAACTTGCAGGCCAAAGCATGTACTCTCTACAGAACCGTGGCGAGTATCAGCAGCCAAAAGCCAAGCACAGAAGACTCTGCTCGTGTCTCTCTGAGAACTGCCTCTACTATAAAGAATCATTGATCAGTCTGAATGCAAGCAATAGTTGAGGGTCTGTGGTCAATACTGGATTGGGAACAAGGTATGCAGGTGTGGTGTTTGCATGTAAGGGGACTGTTGGTGGATACACAGCAAATGGCTCTTGATATGGAATTAGAGATAAGGCTGAATGTGAAAAGGCTGTAGGACCTGGCCTCCAGCACGGTAAATGGAAATTTAACCAAAGATAGAAGAGTCACCTCCTGTGTTCTACCTACTGGCAATGAGAAACATTTGCTTTATTTGTGAGACATTTTTCCAATCCATTTACATGCTCAGCACCTCCAACTTGGTGGGTGCGGGGGAGCTGTCTTTTGGAATTTCCAGGCTGGCACATTTTGTTGTAACACTTCATGGCAATTTGTGTCAATCACATCACAATACATTATATCATGTACAGGAACAAAATTTGACAGAGGTAAACAAACCAGATGAGGCTCAACATGGTCTGGCAGTCTAGTGATTAAAAGATTTTATATATTCAAAAGTTTAGTTAGATAAACCCCACTGGCAATGACTTTGGAAAAGAAAAGAACTAATCCCACTGGAGTATAGAGGAATTGGGTAGTATCCTTTTCAATTGTTTGAGAGCCCACTAGCAGGCCTGTCTATCTTCTATTGCAGAAGTACCAAGAACCTAACAGACTAGCAGCATATATATGTAGCTAGGCTTTCTATGTTTGTATATAATAGCTAGTAAACATGGCTATTTGCTAATACCCCTTACTGAGATGACTAGTTATTATAATCTAATTTATTACCTATCGGCTCCAGGTTAGGTGATCAAAGCTAATATCTTAAAATAAAGAACTGACCACTGAAATATCCCTGTAGTGAATTGTACATCAGCAGAGTACAAAAGGATAAATTACTTCACAGGTTCTTCCTTGGCATCTCTATGAACTGACTCTATGGATGTAATTCAGCTAATATATCTTCTCCAGTGAAGCTGTTTGACTAGAAAAATTGCCTCTTTATTAGTTTAACAGGTTCATTCTTTAATCTTCCTCACCTTTTGACCCCAGATCAGATTCACAAAGTCCTAAGCGGGTGGCAGAACAGCTGGATACAGCAGCTGGTGATGTAGCTAATGGAAAATTCTAGGGGTTCATTTTGGATTATTATATACAGATACAGTAATTAGAAATGAAGCAAGTTAACCTGTTTGCATGAAATTTAAATGGAACCAAACGCCAGGGGGCTCAAAGAACGAGTATTCTTTGAAGCTTCATCAATGGGTTATCAGTATGTTTGATCTTATGTACCATTCTCTAGGGATATCGATGTTAGGCAAACAAAACAATGACGTTTCAAAAGGTCAAATCCTGTAAGATGTTGAGCCTGTTATACTCAATTCCTACGACTGTGTCGACAGTGCTCAGGACCTCATAGGATTTGACCAATACCCTATAAAACCTAGATTATCAAGTGATAATGTTTATGGAGAGGTCATGTTTATAAACATTTTAAACTGCAATATAGAATTAAACCTGTAAAGAAGATGTGAAATAATTAAAAACATATCAAAGCAAAGTTGCCCTGAATATTTGTGCTTTAGTGCTAATTACTTCCACTTGCACTATAAACACCACATGCCAAGTTCATCTCTGGTGTAACTCTGCTGCCTGCAGCAGAATTTCACCAAGGATAAATTTGGCCCCTCCTTCAGCATGGTCACACTAGATTTTATTTCTCTCTGAAAACACCAGATAGTAGCAGAGAGCTTAAAATTAAGCTCTT
The DNA here is from genome assembly GCF_003597395.2 of Chelonoidis abingdonii. NCBI lineage: Eukaryota > Metazoa > Chordata > Testudines > Testudinidae > Chelonoidis > Chelonoidis abingdonii. Next base: position 24,787,363 of record NC_133777.1, read on the forward strand.
CTCCTGCAAATAGGGCTTATGTTTTCTCTCTGCCTCAAGCTCCTAGTAAGTTTTAGGGCTTTAAGAGAAGTGGGGAGCAATTTTTAAAAATCTACAAAAACAAACTGGGAAAGGAACTCCGGTTGCATTGTGCAGTGCCTTTGTGAACAACACAATTTCCAGCTAGAAGTTAAAGAGTTTAGAAAGGAAACAAGTTTCTTTCTCTCCCAAAAGTTTTTCTTAAAAGTGCTATAATTGTCTGTAATGAACGATGAATGAATTAGTGAAACTGTATTGATTTTCTTTGATGAACAGAAGGGAACTTCTAAAACTAGAGATCCCTCAGGAAGACACCATAGCACTCAAAATGTTAATTTCTCTTCTTTTCTCCCAGACCTCACTCCACCACTGCCTCAAGAGTCTTTGTTGGTTTTGTTCCAGGCCCAGCCCAGTATGGATGTGAACTTCACAGCACAGGCCTAGCACTATAGTGGAAAACAAAGGCAAATGCCCTGTAAGAAGGATCTGTTACACACTAGAGCTGGTAAGATATTTTGTCTTAGGCCCAGTCATGTGTTTTGTCAGGGTTGCAAAGGTAGACACTCCTGTCACATAGCAGAGGTCAGTCTATGCTGGCTTTAATGGTTACTGGGATAATTAATGCTATTAGAAAGTTTTCCAGTGAAATATTTTTTATGAAAAAAAAAATGAGTTTTTGAAAGAACAAAACCTTTCACAGAAAGTGTCTACTTTCTTCAAAAAAAATATTTTTTTTTATAAAACCAAAAACCTAGAAACCAAAAGATTTCAAATTTTCAGCTAAACATTTTCAGCATTTTTGACCAAACAATGATAGATAGTTTGTTTGGGTTTTTTTGTTTTGGCAAAAAAATTCATTTGTGTGTTTTAAATAAAAGTCAAAATTTTCTGTGGGGGAAAAAAAACAAAATTATCCAACCAGCTCTAGAACTAAGCTGCATTTGGGGGGACTGTTTTACTCTATTTGTGGAGTACCTAGCACAATAGGGCACTGATCTTTCCCTGGGGCTGTGGACTCTAATGTAATACACATACTCAAACTATTATTATGGTTTTTTATCTGTACCACTTTTTCTGCAATTTAAACCCAAATTTTATTTTATTGAATAAACTATAAAAATATATTTCCTAGCTAAAGGGAAAGCTGCTTTATGTATTAAGGATAGAATTTTGTAAAGCATTTACAGACGCTCCCCAACTTACGCAAGAGTTCCGTTTCGGAACACCGTGTGTAACTCAAATTTTGCATAAGTCAGGAACGTATACCCGACCGTTACACCAAAAAAACCACGTCCTATTTCTAGCTTATGGAACTTTTTCCATAAGTGCAGGTTTGCATAAATTGGGTTTGCATAACCCGGGGGCGTCTATATATGCATAATGTGTACAGTAGATATTTTTCTCTTTACTTTTTCTCACTATTTTAACAGATTTTGAGGAGTACCCCCCCCCCATTCTCTTCTGAGTAGGACACAAACCCAATAATGCTTTAAATTAAGTTGAACTTTGACTCCACAACATTCAGTTGAGTTGGGTCAAAGTTTGCCCAACTCTCCTCATTACACAGTAACTAGGAGTGAACTGGTTTAAAACAAGAGCCTAAAATAATCAGCACCCTTCAATTACTAGAATGGAAAAAACAAAGAAAGCAGTGCTATTTATACAGGCACTTGATGACAGCATGACGGATCCACACTGATCAAGGGTTGAAGAGGTTCCAGGAATGAGTTCCAATGTCAGGGTGATTTCTCCACTAAAGTCCTCACAGCTCGCTCAGCACATCAGACACCACTGGGTTTGTTGTTTGCTCCCCCTGATAAATGAATTATTTTATAATTTAATCCTGGAACCTGCTACATAAATTGTTCTCACTTGTGCCCTGAAGGATGACCTCCTCTTTAACAGAGTATAACTGGGACATGGGGCCACAGTTCTTCAGGTTGAACATTACAACACACCGTTGATGGCTGCCTCATTGGCACCTACTGGGTGCTTGCGTGGTCACTCAGCAGTAGATAGTGCAGCCTCAAGGAAAACAGAGCTGGGAGAATGTGTGAGAAGGAGTGAGCCTTATTTTCATATGAGAAGCAGAGTCTGAACAAAGGACAGAAGAAACTCCTGGCATCCCTTACTACGCATGCTCTTCTGTCCTACAACATGCGCTGTCTGCCTGTGGAGGCCTCATGCCCATTGTGATGTGCATCGTTATCTGCATTCTCGCTACAGCCCAGTGACTGAGACACAGGCAAGGGGTAAGAAAGATGCAAGTTCACATTGGAGGAAATGTTTGTTAAAGGGCAGGAGGCATGTTACTTTTCACAGCCTGTGCTCTACTTGCTCATGCTTTGCATACTAATGCCTCAGCAAAACATATGTGGAAGAAATTGCATTTGGCCACTTCTTTTCCTGAGATCATGCTTCTTTTCTCTACATCGTGCTTCCACTCAGCAGCACAGTCATATCACTGCTCTATAGTCAGTTACACTGTACAATGGATAGAACAACTGAGCCCTTAAAAAGTCTGCTTTCCACCCTCATTTTCCATCAGCAGTTCTGTTTGTTTGGGGGATTCTTTCATTTTTTTCACACTGATTTTGGGTCCTTATTATCCTATGTTTTCTAGGTCCATCCATTCCCCTCTCTCATTTCTCTTTCCTTCTGTCTCTTTCTTTTCTCCACTTCTTGTCTACTCCCTTCTGTGTGCTCTCACATTGTTTTTTTCCTCTTTTGCCTTTCAATTTTACATTCCTCCCTTCACAGATTCAGAGCACACACTGCTGATGCTGCTTCTGCAATGCCTTGAAACTGACAACACGCTGAACTCCAGTTCATCTGGGAGCAGTTCAGCCTCGTCAGTTTCAAGCACCTTTGGCAGCAGCACAGGCTTCTTCTACAGCTGCAGCCCAATCTGGCAAGCATGCAGCTCAGTCCAGGTGTTCTGGGTCACTGCCTCTGTCAGCCAGAATGCATTCCAACCCCAGTTCACCAGTCATTTTGTTTTTTTATTAACTCTCCCTTGACTTGCAAGAGGATGAGCCTGCTATGCTTGTAGCTCCCCATGCAACATTTTTCTGACATTCCCAGATTCATAGAAGGGACCAGCATGATCATCTAGTCTGACGGTGACATTCCCCATAGGTATGCAGAATTGCAGCATCTCACCATCACCTGCGCTTAGCATGACACAGTCTTGTTTGTGTCTGCTGTGGATCATTTCCCTGACACTGCCAGCCTCTGGCAGCACAAGCACTGGCTTCCAGTCCTCTGCAAGCCTCGCTCTCTCTGTACAGGTAGCAATCGGCACACACCAACCTCCAAGTCCTCGGAGCATTCCCTGAAGAGTCCGGCCCCTTCTCACTGAACATTAGTTACCAGTCCTGCTGTTCTCAAAGGGACTGTACACACCAGCTTGTAAGATTCAACCTGGAGCACCGCTTTGCCTAACCACAGAACTTATTCTTGTTTTTGCTATAAACGTATCTATGTTTATTATCAAACAACAGAGATTCTAGTGATGGTAAGAACATTGGAAACAAATGGTTACACAAAACAAAATCATAACACATTTTCTAGATACTAAAAATAACTACCAAGTTAACCACCTGTCTAAAGAAGTTCATCTCACCCAAAGTTCTCTCCAGCATTTTTCAGCCATGCCTGGTTGAGACCCCTTTGTCATGAAGTAAACTTACTGTCCTTTTACGTCCTTAGTGAAGGGTAATCGGTAGTAAAGCAAGCCACTGATGTCCATCTCCAGATACAGTTTTCCCCATTCCCACCCCACTGACTCACTCTTTGTGTTAGTTTCTTCCTGGAGTTCTCACAAGCCTTCACTTGCATTCAGTTTAGACTGGTGATAGGAGACCCATTGTGCTCTATATAATACTTAATCTACATGTAAACAGCCTACTAGGATAAATATATTTTTCATCTTTGCTGGTGACAAGTCCTAGACACAGATCTTATACTTTTCCATGTATAACTCCCTACACAACATCTGTACATGTGTTTCACAATGATAGTGATGCCCAGGGTGACACCAGCTTTTATTTGAGACCTCAGATTAAATTCTTTGGTGAACTGACCGCACATACAAGACTTAGCAGCTTCCTGTAATGCCAAAGGTTCCTGGATCACCCTGACCTCTTGTATAACACAGACCATAAAATATCCTCAAGATAATTCCTAGTACAGCTCTTTCAGAAAAATATCCAATCTTGATAGATAATCCACCACAACCCTTGTACATTGTGCCAGTGGTTAATTTCCATCACGGTTAAAAGTCTACACCTTATTTCCAGTTTAAGTTTGTCTAGCTTAAATTTCCAGCCACTGGATCACATTATACTTTTCTCTGCTAGATGGAAGAGCCCATTATTGAACATTTGTTCCCCATGTAAGTACTTGTACACTCTAATCAAGTCACCCCTTAGTCTTCTCTTTGTTTAGCTAAATAGATGTTGCTCCTAGAGTCTATCACTATATGTTTTCTATGCCTTTATGCATTTAAGGCTGTTCTTTGAACCCTCTCCAATTTATCAACATCCTTCTTGAATAGTGGACACCAGAACTGGACACAGCATTTCAACAGCCGTCACACCAGTGTCAAATACAGATGCAATATAACCTCTCTACTCGTACTCAAGAGTCCCCTGTTTATGCATCCCAGGATTGCATTAGTCTCTTTGGTCACCGCATCAAACCAGGTGCTCATGTTCAGCTGCTTATCTACCACCCCACCAAATCTTTTTCAGAGATGCTGCTTCCCTAGATAGAGTTCACCATCCTGTAAGCATGGCTTCCATTCTTTATTCCCAGATGTATACATTTAGCCTTATTAAAACACATGTTGTTTGCTTGAGCCCAGCATACCAAGCGATGCAGATCGTTCTGTATCAGTGACTGGTCCCTCTTCATTATGTACTACTTCCCCAATTTGTGGGCCATCTGCAAACTTTAGCAGTGATTGTTTTATGTTTTCTTTCAGGCCATTAATAAAAATGTTAAATTCCGTAGGGACAAGGACCAATCACTGGGGGACCCCACGAGAAATACACCCGTTCAATGATGAGTCTGTGTTTACAATTACATTGAGACCTGTATCTTATATTGGACCAACTCTGTTGGTGGAAGGGACAAGCTTCCAAGCTACACAGCGCTCTTTGTTAGGTCAGTTCTAATGAAGAGCTCTGTGTAGCTCAAAAACTTGTTCCTTCCACCAACAGAAGTTGGTCCAATATAAGATATCCTTTCACCCACCTTGACTTTCTCTTCCTAGGGCAACCTGCCTATAACTCTACAAACATTTTGAGAACTAATCATTTAGCCAGTTTTTAATCCATTTAAAATACTAGAAAGGTATAAAACTAACATGGCACACATTAATCAAAATGCAATGTATTAAGTCAAATGCCATACAGAAGTCTTAAGTATATTACATCAGCACTATACCTGTATCAGCTAACCTGATATGATTTTACTGAAATTACCGAGTTCATTTGACATTCCATCATCCATTACACATGGTTTTGTCTCTGACAATGCTATGATTGTGTCAGTACATTAAAGGAAACTACTTTAAAAAAAAAACACAGTTAAAACGCTTTGCAAATGAAAACTACAGAAGTCTTTCAATAGTGGGATTTATTGATTTCTGTTTACATTTATTTAGGAGCCTGTTCAGCCTGCTGCATCTCTGTGAGCTTTTGCTTTGCTGCATCTCTGTGAGCTAAATATTGTGTGGATGTTGGAGACAGGGATGGGTGTCCTGGGAAATAACACAGCACACGCACAGTTCTTGAACTGTATCACAATATAACATAGGGAAACACAGGCTTAAAAGAACAAAAAAGCGTTCACAGGGCTTAGATCAGCCCTGAAATGAGGCTTGTTTCTGCCATTGTGTCTCTCTTCTATAATCTGAATTTCAGAGAGATATTTAGCTTGCTACTGAAGTACTTTGGAACTTTGTTTCAGGCTACTCAGCCAGTCGGAACATGGCCCCTTTAACAAGTACTTGCTCCCAGGCCAATCTCTATCCCTCTCCCTTCCTGCCCTTGACCCCATCACTTGGCTGTAGCTGGAGTGTTTTTAAACACCTGCCAGAAGCTTCTCTCCTACAGGAGCAAATGAAGTGTCTCTTTTCCTTAAGACAATTAATGTGGTTTTGCTTTCTGAAATAGAATAACTTCATTATTTTGTTTTGAATGGCTTCCTTCCCAGAAATCCCCCCACGTTCTCTCCCCCTCTTCATGTGGGGAGGCCACACTGCATCTACATTCCCCACCCTCCTTAACCAGGGCTGACTGAATAATTCTCAGTAAATTAGTTAATGAATTTTACTCCCTCTCCTCCCCCCAGCTTCATGGACTAATCAGTTTCTGTACTATCCAAAAGAGTTCGGCTTCTATGGATGAGGATAAGGAATATTTCTTCATTTCATCTTTTCATGTGCATAAATTCCTTGATCATACTCCAGCTGACTCCCTGGCCATCTCCATTGCAATTTGAGCTGGTCAAAAAATGTTCCAGCCAAATTTTTGTTGGATGGAAAATGGATTTTCTATGACATGGAAATATACCCCTATACACAGTGGTTTTGAAGAAAATTTGGGGAGATTTATTTTTTCAATAACCCCTCTCCAAAAAAAGTCAAAGGGGAGACTCCAGCGGGTCGTACTGAAGGGTGAATTGTCAGGCTGGAAGGAGGTTACTAGTGGAGTCCCTCAAGGATCGGTTTTGGGACCGATCTTATTTAACCTTTTTGTTACTGACCTTGGCACAAAGAGCGGGAATGTGCTAATAAAGTTTGCGGATGACACGAAGCT
>NC_133777.1:24795946-24804207 GCF_003597395.2 Chelonoidis abingdonii
GCATCCATGCTGAAATCCCCACGGCCATTAACCCATCAGGATTCCAAATGAAACCCCAACAGTATCTCAGAGAACTCAGCTGTGAAGTCCCACATTAGTCATGTATAATCCAGCAGAGCCATAGGGCTAGATTCTCAGTGGCGGTAACTAGCTGTACCTCTGACTTGAATGGTGCTGTGTTTATTTACACCAGCTGATAATCCAGTCTGATACCTTTGGTCCTGTCCCAGAGGACAACACAGAGACAGGTGTTCAAACACATTTGTCTTCACAGAATTTCAGTCCTGGTTTTCACATATGAAAATGTACAAAGTTTAAAAGGAAAGGTTTGTACGGTTCTCTTTGTCAATACAATTTCACACTTCTTTTTTGTGATCTATACTTCTCCCTAGTCTAATCTCTTGGGGTCACTGACATAGAGAACTAGCCTAGAAAGAATCTCTTCATTTCAAACATAAACAGTACGGAAACTCAATCAACACAAGAGAGGAAAGCCATGGGTGATAGTCTTGTAGGTCCTACAGCCTCTACAGGTTCCAATTAACCAAACCAGTTAAAGGGATATGATGGTACTTATACTTCAGCAGCTATCACTGTGTCCCATTGTTACCAGCAAAATAATGCCTTTTAAGAAGCAGATGTTGAATGCAATTGGGTTTAACTACTGATGACACTGAATTCCACCAAGAAGTCACCAGTTATCTTTCTCTTTGTTCTCATCCACTTAAGCAACTATTAAAAGATCAAGGTCTGACAAAGAATAATGCACAGCCTTCAGTGGGGGAAAAGAGGCATTCTGGATATTCTCTGTGCCACTCTCAATCCAGCTAAGTACAGAAAGTGCTATGGATGTGGCTATAATGAAATAAAACAATACATATATTTAAAGTGATTCACAGATACTGTGAAGGATAGGAGCAGCACTGACTTCGGCTAACTCATACACTTTGGCTGACTTGGGAGCACTTTCTGCTGCTACATGGAAGGCTTTTTCTCTCCTGTCACCAAAGTCTATAGGGCTAGGAAGGTTGTGGTGGGGAAGTGCTCAACTCCCAGCCCAGGTTTTGCTTTGAATTACCATTGGTCTGTCACTACAACATTAAATGGGTTTTGAAGGGAGTTCAGGAGATCTTACCAAGAACTACACTTACATGGAGAGAGGAATGTATATAGAAGAAAAAGGCAGAATCCAAAGATACTTTATATACAGCATGGCCTCCAACTCCTCCTCTATACCTTGGCTCCTGCATGAGAGATCTAAAATATGGAGAACAGGAAGAAGGACCATAAATGTCAAAGCTAATGGGTAATTTGATGGATTTTGAGAATTGATTTTCAAAAGAGCTCAGCTTCTATTTAGGCACTAAAATAAGTACATGTTGGGTGCAGAGTTCATTTGAAAATCTGGCCAAAACTATAAACTAGAGGTAAACAAAACACAGGTATTTCACTGATATTGTGAGTTACATGGCATGTGTATTAATATATAAATATAGTATGTCTGCATCTAAGGAAATGTCACATATCAGATGAGACCAGACAGTGATGTTAGAAGGAAGATAAAGACACACAGACATTACTTAGATACTATACTGATGGGTACTACAGATAACCCTATGATGGATAGAGAGATGACAGTTTCATACAACTTCAAAAGAAGGCATATTGCTTACACCACGACTGAGTGTGGCTCCCGGTTTCTTTGGTAATGACTCTCCTTTCATCCCTGCCTATCTCAGAGATCTAGTAAATTATGCCTTGCTTCTGTTTTTGACAACGCCGTGTTTCCAATCAAAAATGAAAATGGACAAGATGCCATTTTCTCTTGTGAAAAGCTGCCTTTTGCATACCTAGAGGCAGCAAAAAATACTGAAGCAAACATGGCAATTTTCAGCATTGCCTGGTTCTGGTGCAAACAGGAGAGCTTTGCCAGTGGGGAATTATTTTTCCATGGAGCTCTAATTTAAATATTTTCATCAACAGTTTCACAGAGATTGACAGTCACAACACCTAATAGAATGTGCCTTTCTATTCCCTCACATATAGTCAGATTTAAATCCTCCTCAGTGCACTGGGCCAAATTCATGCATCCCTGGAGTCACTCCTGGTGACTCAGTGAAGTTACACCAGAATAAATTTGGCCCACTCTGCCTATTAAACGCTTGCAAATTGAAGTATTTGCACTAGTCTACTAATGGGCACAGCTTTTGACAAGATCACCAAAGGAAATGATCACTCTGATTTCTTTATGCATTAGCTTACAGCTAAATGATTGTTCCAGTAGTGCAAGCCTCATGTTTTATTCAAATTCCATCCAGTGCATTAACTTTGCTGAAGATTACAGTTAAAAATAGACTGTACATGTACTACTTCAGAATATGTTCAACATTATTAACAGCACCTCCGATTTTGCTTGACCCGAAGAGTGAAGTTCAAAAAGTGAAAGCCAGATCCAAGGGAAGGCAAGACTGTAAGTGGTGGCTACATTTCACTAGCTGATGAGAGAGATAATGTGCAATAAACATATTGATTTATTGGGACAGAGGCAGTTTTATTTTTGGGGGGTTTATTTTTACTTTTGAATGCCTAGAAACAATAAGGCAGGCAGACTGGAAGACCTTATTGCTCATAAAGATGGGTCAACAATAGAACTTTACATTCAAAGCCCTTCCAATTTCATAGGGTCAGCAGCAAGTTGGACCCAAACCTCAGATTGGATTTGGCCCTTAGAATCCATTTTTGGTTCTGAGACAGATCCAAAATCAGAAGAGAACCTCTTTTCATTTCTAGTTTGGATGTAACCAAAGTCTCAAAAGAACAGCCATTTGTGAGAGATTTCAGTCCAATATGGTAGGAAGCTTGTGAGAACAAACGTTCTCGTACAATTTCTGTTCTTTGAGATGGAAGAAATCTTATGAATTTCTACCATTTAGGGGCCAACTAGTACAAATGCAAATCTTACCCCTCATTTGGGCCTCAGGCCTGAAGCAAAATCTGACCAAGGCCCAGATATGAACACCAACATCCTGGCCCATCTCTGTTATAACTAAGGCTACAATTATGTCACGGAGGTCATGGAATCTGTGACTTCCATTGACTTCCATGGAGCTCCCTGCCCTGGGGTGGACCCCAAAGCCACAGCAGGGACTCCCCACATCTGCCCAGCCACAGGAAGTGGCAAGGGGACCCTACAGCTGCCCAGTTGCAGCAGGTATGGACCCCCTGCAGCTCCCAGCTGCCCTGCGGACGAGGGGACACCATAGCAGCCCAGTCCCATAGGCAGGGGGACCCCAAAGCTCCCATGCACCACGGCAGTGGGGGTCCCAGGAGCCCCAGCGGTAATGGGTGCTGAAAGTCAGGGACAGGTCACAGGCTTCCGTGAATTTTTGTTTATTGCCTGTGACCTGTCCATGACTTTTACTAAAAGTATCAGTGATAAAAACTTAGCCTTAGTTATAACCAACCATTCACCTGTGCATTGAGAGAAAGATCTTCTCAACTCATGTATTCAATGTTAGTACCCTTTGAAAATACAGCAGCTGTTTCAGACACACACACACACACACACACACTTGTACTTTCCATACATAGAATGATTGCACAAAATGGCCAGCTTGTGATTTTTTTTAAATATAGTCCACTGTGTGATGACAGACCTTCCCTATAATCCTATAACAGTCACAGTACAGATGCCCTGGGAGACTTTAGGAAGGCTCACATCAGACAAAGCTATGCTTCATATTGGTTTGTCATTCCCTTATACTCTACCTACTTCATACAGAATTTCCCAAAGACTTGGAATGCTACTATAGACAAAGTGCTGTTGGATGCCAATATTTTAACCACTGTTGTCTTCCAAACAGGTCTACACAATATGAAGACTGAGTCTTATTTATACTAAGGCTGCTTTGCTCTTAGTGTAAAAGAATTAAAATGACCCACTGTAAGGCCAGAGTGGACTGAATGGAACTTGGTGTAAATAAGATTCAGATCCAGAGTGTTTAAAGTAAATCCTTGAATACACACGGATTTAGATGTGAAAGTTTTTGTATCAGCCTATCCAGTCTCCAGTGTATATACCGTATTAGCTCTTCAGAAGATAAAGTTTGGCTCATGATTTGTTTATAATCCCTTTGAGCCATCTCTTAGGATAACTGCTTCCTGTTCATTTTCCTTTCTTATCAACTCCCCTTAGCATTCTGAGAATTTAGGAGCTGGAATTAATTAGAGCCATTCCACTATGCATCAAAAGAATCACAACCATGCAACATTCTGCATCAGTTTAAAGATGAAAAGTGAAAACACTCCCATTTTATTTTCAGCTCTACAGGTTGCTTTCACCCAGTTGATCAGCTAGAGTTCTCACTGCAGAATGAAGCACACACTGCATTTAATTTTAAAATCAGCATGTGTTGTCTATGATAACTGCAGTATACTCAATCTAGTCTGCAATGTCATACAAACACAGATGGCTTGTGACTCTCCAATTCATTGTTTAGATAATAGGATAATTTAAATGGTATGGAGTAACTCTATATTATGTGGGTTGCCGTCCATTTAGATTTTATTTTATTTTAAATCCAGTTACTTAAGCATTTTAGGAGTTCAATCTTAGATAATTAGTTCTCCTAGGCTGCATCCAGACATACTTTTTCTGCAACACACTCTGTTTCACAAAAATCTATTACCAGAAATAATGTTTGCGTTGGCCATTTCATCTAACATGTCAAGTGATTTGAATATTTCATTGTGAATAAATGAAGGTGGTCACACACTGTACCAGGAGTTATTTATTATGAAGAGCACATCTACTCTTGCATGTCACAAATAAAGACGCAAGGTTCTTGTAATTCATTATGAATCACAGCAACCTCTGAACAGAACCTAGAGTGACCAGATAGCAAGAGTGAACAAAATAGGGATGGGGGTGGGAGGCAATAGGCACCTACATAAGACAAAGCCCCGAATACCAGGACTGTCCCTATAAAATAAGGACATCCGGTCACCCTAACAGAACCCCCAGCAAGAAAACCTTTCCTGAACTGAATGATGTCCATACAGAGCTACCCTTTGTTGCTTGGTTGTGCATTTCCTATCTAGAATCTCATTCCATGTCTAGTTGAGCATTTTTCATAGCTCATCATAATGAACTAGGAGAAGAATATATAACTAGTTAAAACTGGGGTTTGCTGAGCAACAAAATCCTAGGAAGTAGCAGGAGCAAGGAAATTGAAAGCTATGGGTCAAATTTATCGCCAGACTTCAGCCTTGTGTTGGCCCTCTGCGGAGGGGTGAATTTCACTCTAGTTGACCTGAGTTCTATTTCCCACTCTCTTACTGACTTGCTGTGTGACCCGTTACAAGCCCCCAGCCTCTTGGTATCTTTAAAATGGGGACAATTATGATCCTCCTTTGTAAAGAATGTCTAGTTCATTCTCTAAGAAGCATTCTCTATTAGACTGGAACATGGGGGACAGCAATTTGTAAATGCTCCAGTTCACCTGTTTGTTCGTCTGCTTCTTATTTGAATGTCATCTGCCAGAATTTTAGATATTTTCCAAACAGACATATGGATTTTTTTAATGTTACCTTAAATGAATTAAGAGCCTAAATCCCATTTTCTAAAATGGCTTATAAACTTAGGAACCCTAAGTCCATTGACTTTCAATGAGCAAGTCACTTTTGAAATGGGACTTAGGCACTTTTCAAAATTTTACCCATAAACCAGATCCTCTACTGGTATAAATTAGCATAACTCCATTGAAGTTAATACAGCTTGGCAATTTACATGAGCTCCTGTAAATCAGCATACTTTCATTCATTTCAATGGAGCTCTGCTCCTTTACCTAGCTGAGGAACTGGCCTATGCCAAAGAATGGCTTGGGGGTGGGGGGGTGCCCTAGAACTGACAAAGCTTGAGTTAATCTGGATCGGTGAAGACCGGAAAGGCCCATAGTCCAGGGCAAACACTCTGCCCCTGTAAATCCATTTCAGCAGCCTTAGTAGATTTAGAATAATAAAAGGGTGTGGTTTTATTTTAATGTTAAGATAATTAAGTGTTTTATTGGCTAAAAGGGTCAAACTGCCTGGATGGATGTATCAAGCATACTCTGTTTACCTCGTGCCTCATTGATGAGAATTCCAGTAATAGCTCCTTTCATGAAGGCAGACATGTAAACTAAATGGTAAATACATTCACAATTAATTGAATTCATTAGGTAGGAAGCATGGCCTCGAGAACAATCTCTTGTGCAGATAAGGATAAACTGGTTAAAATGATAGAAGATTAGGGCTGGAAGAGACCTCAGGAGGTCATCTAGTCCAACCCCCTGCTCAAAGCAGGACCAACCGCAACTAAATTATCCCAGCCAGGGCTTTGTCAAGCTAGGCCTTAAAAAACTCTAAGGATGGAGATTCTATTACCACTTCCCTAGGTAACCCATTCCAGTGCTTCATTACCCTCCTAGTGAAATAGCTTTTTCCTAATATCCAACCTAGACCTCCACCACTCCAATTTGAGACCATTGCTCCTTGTTTTATCATCTGCCACCACTGAGAACAGCCTAGCTCCATCCTCTTTGGAACCCTGCTTCAGGTAGTTGAAGGCTGCTATCAAATCCCCCCTCACTCTTCTCTTCTGCAGACTAAACAAGTCCAGTTCCATCAGCTTCTCCTCATAAGTCCTGTGCCCCAGTCCCCTAATCATCTTCATTGTCCTCCACGGGACTCTCTCCAATTTGTCCACATCCTTTCTGTAGTGAGGGGCCCAAAACTGGATGCACTACTCCAGATGTGGCCTCACCAGTGCTGAAGAGAAGGGAATAATTACTTCCCTTGATCTGCTGGCAATGCTCCTGCTAATGCAGCCCAATATGCCATTAGTCTTTTTGGCAACAAGGGCACACATTTGACTCACATCCAGCTTCTTGTCCACTGTAATCCCCAGATCCTTTTCTGCAGAACTACTGCTTATCCAGTCAGTCCCCAGCCTGTAGCAGTGCATGGGATTCTTTCATCCTAAGTGCAGGACTCTGCACTTGTCCTTGTTGAACCTCAGATTTCTTTTAGCCCAATCCTCCAATTTGTCTAGGTCACTCAGGACCCTATCCCTACCCTCCAGCGTATTTACCTCTCCCCCCCCAAACCAGCTTAGTGTCATCTGTGAATTTGCTGAGGGTACAATCTATCCCATCATCCAGATTATTAATGAAAATGTTGAACAAAACCAGCCCTTGGACTGACCTCTGGGGCACTTTGCTTGTTACCGGCTGCCAATTAGACATTGGGCCATTGATCACTACTTGTTGAGCCCAACAATCTAGCCAGCCTTCTATCCACTTTATAGTCCAATCCTCCAATCTATATTTTTTAACTTACTGGCAAAAATACTGTGGGAGGCCATATCAGAAGTTTTGCTAAAATCAAGATATCACATCCATCACTTTCCCCATATCCACAGAGCCAGTTATCTCATCATAGAAGGCAATCAGGTTGTTCAGGCATTACTTGTCCTTGGGGAATCCATGTTGACTGTTCCTGACCACCTTCCTCTCCTCCAAGTGCTTCAAAATGGTTCCTGGAGGACTTGCTCCATGATTTTTTCGGTGACTGAGGTAATGGTCTTTAATTCCCCGTATTCTTTTTCTTCCCTTTTTTTAAGATGGGCAATATATTTGCCTTTTTCCAGTTGTCCGGACCTCCCACAATTACCATGAGTTTTCAGAGATAATGGCCAATGGCTCTGCAATCACATCAGCCAGCTCCCTCAGCATTATCCGATGCATTAGATCCAGCCCCATGGACTTGCACATGTCCAGCCAGGGCCAGCTTTAACAAGTGCGGGGCCCAATTCGTACTCACCTGGCGGCACTCCGGGTCTTTGGAGGCACTTCGGCAGTGGGTCCTTTACTCACTCCAGGTCTTCCACGGCACTCAAGGACCGGCCGCCAAAATGCCACCGAAGATCCGGAGTGAGTGAAGGTCCCACTGCCAAAATGTCCCCGAAGACCCCCAGAGCACCGCCGGGTGAGTAAAAATTAAAAAGGCACCAGCGCGGGGCCCTCTTAGGCGTGGGTCCCGATTCGGGGAATCAAGCGAATCAGCCTAATGCCGGCCCTGTGTCCAGCTTTTCTAAATAGTCCTTAACCTGTTCTTTCACTACTAAAGGCTGCTCACCTCTTCCCCATACTGTGCTGCCCAGTGAAGCAGTCTGGGAGCTGACCTTGTCTGTGAAGACCAAGGCAAAAAAAGCATTGAGTACT
>NC_133777.1:24804307-24806064 GCF_003597395.2 Chelonoidis abingdonii
CCCCCCCCCCATTCTCTTCTGAGTAGGACACAAACCCAATAATGCTTTAAATTAAGTTGAACTTTGACTCCACAACATTCAGTTGAGTTGGGTCAAAGTTTGCCCAACTCTCCTCATTACACAGTAACTAGGAGTGAACTGGTTTAAAACAAGAGCCTAAAATAATCAGCACCCTTCAATTACTAGAATGGAAAAAACAAAGAAAGCAGTGCTATTTATACAGGCACTTGATGACAGCATGACGGATCCACACTGATCAAGGGTTGAAGAGGTTCCAGGAATGAGTTCCAATGTCAGGGTGATTTCTCCACTAAAGTCCTCACAGCTCGCTCAGCACATCAGACACCACTGGGTTTGTTGTTTACTCCCCCTGATAAATGAATTATTTTATAATTTAATCCTGGAACCTGCTACATAAATTGTTCTCACTTGTGCCCTGAAGGATGACCTCCTCTTTAACAGAGTATAACTGGGACATGGGGCCACAGTTCTTCAGGTTGAACATTACAACACACCGTTGATGGCTGCCTCATTGGCACCTACTGGGTGCTTGCGTGGTCACTCAGCAGTAGATAGTGCAGCCTCAAGGAAAACAGAGCTGGGAGAATGTGTGAGAAGGAGTGAGCCTTATTTTCATATGAGAAGCAGAGTCTGAACAAAGGACAGAAGAAACTCCTGGCATCCCTTACTACGCATGCTCTTCTGTCCTACAACATGCGCTGTCTGCCTGTGGAGGCCTCATGCCCATTGTGATGTGCATCGTTATCTGCATTCTCGCTACAGCCCAGTGACTGAGACACAGGCAAGGGGTAAGAAAGATGCAAGTTCACATTGGAGGAAATGTTTGTTAAAGGGCAGGAGGCATGTTACTTTTCACAGCCTGTGCTCTACTTGCTCATGCTTTGCATACTAATGCCTCAGCAAAACATATGTGGAAGAAATTGCATTTGGCCACTTCTTTTCCTGAGATCATGCTTCTTTTCTCTACATCGTGCTTCCACTCAGCAGCACAGTCATATCACTGCTCTATAGTCAGTTACACTGTACAATGGATAGAACAACTGAGCCCTTAAAAAGTCTGCTTTCCACCCTCATTTTCCATCAGCAGTTCTGTTTGTTTGGGGGATTCTTTCATTTTTTTCACACTGATTTTGGGTCCTTATTATCCTATGTTTTCTAGGTCCATCCATTCCCCTCTCTCATTTCTCTTTCCTTCTGTCTCTTTCTTTTCTCCACTTCTTGTCTACTCCCTTCTGTGTGCTCTCACATTGTTTTTTTCCTCTTTTGCCTTTCAATTTTACATTCCTCCCTTCACAGATTCAGAGCACACACTGCTGATGCTGCTTCTGCAATGCCTTGAAACTGACAACACGCTGAACTCCAGTTCATCTGGGAGCAGTTCAGCCTCGTCAGTTTCAAGCACCTTTGGCAGCAGCACAGGCTTCTTCTACAGCTGCAGCCCAATCTGGCAAGCATGCAGCTCAGTCCAGGTGTTCTGGGTCACTGCCTCTGTCAGCCAGAATGCATTCCAACCCCAGTTCACCAGTCATTTTGTTTTTTTATTAACTCTCCCTTGACTTGCAAGAGGATGAGCCTGCTATGCTTGTAGCTCCCCATGCAACATTTTTCTGACATTCCCAGATTCATAGAAGGGACCAGCATGATCATCTAGTCTGACGGTGACATTCCCCATAGGTATGCAGAATTGCAGCATCTCACCATCACCTGCCCTTAGCATGACACAGTCTTGTTTGTGT
>NC_133777.1:24818562-24826861 GCF_003597395.2 Chelonoidis abingdonii
TGTTCTGAAACCGTTTGAAGAAAATGACATAGCTTACTGTGGAGTTGCTACAGATGGAAGCAATCGCAGTTCAGTGAAAATATTTCCAGTAATTATTCAGTATTTCAACGGGAAGAAAGGCGGTTTGCAGTCAAAATTGATTGAGGTCCAGAACACACTTAATGAGACTGCTGACACGATTGCTCATTACGTAAAAGAAACGCTTGAAAAAAATGGTTTGTTCGAGAAGTGTATTGCATTTACAGGTGACAACTGCAATACAATGTTTAGAGGACTCCGGCGTGATGAAGATGGAAAGAATGTGTTTGCAAATTTAAAGAAGTTGTTGCAGAAGAGAATATTAATTGGTGTGGGTTGCCCAGCACACATTTTGAACAACTGTGTTCAGCTTTCAGCAGAAAGAATGAACATTGACATTGAGAACATTATTTTTAAAATTTACCAGTACTTTCGTATCTACACTGTCTGAACTGAGCGGCTGAAGGAGTACTGTGAGTTTGTTGACATTGAATACAGAAAGCTGCTTTCTCATAGCAAGACACGATGGCTGTTATTATTTCCAGGCATTACAAGGCTGATACAGATGTTTCTGGCCTTGAAGTCATTGTTTCTGTCACAGGATGAACCACCCACAGTGCGTAAGACATTTTTTGAGTATGAATTAAGAGAGATTTACCTCTGGCACATGCATTCACTCATGAGTGTATTCCAAACTTACATCCAAGAAATCAAAAGGGAAAGCAATTCTGTCATGGAAATGCTGAAAAGTTTGAACTCAGTTCACACTATCCTTCTTGAACTCGAGACTCACAACTTTATGTCCCTGAAAGTTAAGGGACTACTGGCACAAAAGTGCATGGAAGGAATTGATGAAGAGTGTGACAAATTCTGTGCTGAAGTAGATAATATGTATAGCAGATGCTTAGAATATTTGGAGAAGTGGCTTAGACCCCTGAAAGATTTCTTTTGTTTCATGTGGATTACCCTAAGTGAGATACCGAATTGGAGTGATGTGGAACCTTGTATCAAGTACCTGATCGATAAGGGGGTGCAAACTGATGACGTGAAGTGTTTTGATCAGGTCAGCAACCTGAAGACGTTTATGAAAAGTTGCAACAGTGATTAAGAGTTCAGTAATTATTTGCTGGCACACCAGAAGTGGACCAAATATTTTGAGAAATCCAAAAACACTGAGAGTCATTCAGAATGGTTAAAGATTGCACAGTTCTTCTTTGCTATTCCTTCTCACAATGCAAATGTAGAGCGAATTTTTTCACTGATGGAAAGCCAGTGGACAAAGGAAAGGAACAACTTGAACGCTGAGTCGCTGAAAGGAATTCTACTTATATAGTACAACTTCAGACAAACTTCTTGTAAAGACTTTCATGCCTTCTTAAAGAGCAATCAACCACTGCTGAGAAAAATGCGATCTACAGAGGTGTGTGGGCACATGAGGAGAAAGAAAACTGAACAACTGGTGAAGGAAAGGACTCACTACATATAAAGAAGTACAGTAAACTTTAAATAATTAAACTTCACTTCTGAGGCCATATCACTTTTTCTTATATATACGCAATATAGACAACATGTAGAGCACAGCATATATAACAGTATAACAACACATTAATACAATGCGAGTTGGTAGATATTGGTGCAAATCCACCCCCACCACACCCCCTTTTTTGAATGTTCAAATATGGTAATCCTAACTAACACTAACAATGAAGCGACTGTGCTATACCCAGGCCTAAAAGCAGACTGACTGGTATGAAAGAGACCCGAGGTCTTCGGATATTCCTGGAGTTGCCTCGTTAAAATCTTTTCAACCATCTTTCCAAAAACTAGGACTTTCAGGATGGGGTGATTATTGGAGGAATTGATCATATCAACAAATATTTCTTAACTGTGGGACTAACACTAGCTTAGAAAATGATACCTTGCACTCCCTCCAGGAAGGGGGTGTTCATGTATAATAATAGTCCTAACAGTTATCCTGGATTATGCCAGCCAGAAAAGACACATCTGCAACTTGCAGGCCAAAGCATGTACTCTCTACAGAACCGTGGCGAGTATCAGCAGCCAAAAGCCAAGCACAGAAGACTCTGCTCGTGTCTCTCTGAGAACTGCCTCTACTATAAAGAATCATTGATCAGTCTGAATGCAAGCAATAGTTGAGGGTCTGTGGTCAATACTGGATTGGGAACAAGGTATGCAGGTGTGGTGTTTGCATGTAAGGGGACTGTTGGTGGATACACAGCAAATGGCTCTTGATATGGAATTAGAGATAAGGCTGAATGTGAAAAGGCTGTAGGACCTGGCCTCCAGCACGGTAAATGGAAATTTAACCAAAGATAGAAGAGTCACCTCCTGTGTTCTACCTACTGGCAATGAGAAACATTTGCTTTATTTGTGAGACATTTTTCCAATCCATTTACATGCTCAGCACCTCCAACTTGGTGGGTGCGGGGGAGCTGTCTTTTGGAATTTCCAGGCTGGCACATTTTGTTGTAACACTTCATGGCAATTTGTGTCAATCACATCACAATACATTATATCATGTACAGGAACAAAATTTGACAGAGGTAAACAAACCAGATGAGGCTCAACATGGTCTGGCAGTCTAGTGATTAAAAGATTTTATATATTCAAAAGTTTAGTTAGATAAACCCCACTGGCAATGACTTTGGAAAAGAAAAGAACTAATCCCACTGGAGTATAGAGGAATTGGGTAGTATCCTTTTCAATTGTTTGAGAGCCCACTAGCAGGCCTGTCTATCTTCTATTGCAGAAGTACCAAGAACCTAACAGACTAGCAGCATATATATGTAGCTAGGCTTTCTATGTTTGTATATAATAGCTAGTAAACATGGCTATTTGCTAATACCCCTTACTGAGATGACTAGTTATTATAATCTAATTTATTACCTATCGGCTCCAGGTTAGGTGATCAAAGCTAATATCTTAAAATAAAGAACTGACCACTGAAATATCCCTGTAGTGAATTGTACATCAGCAGAGTACAAAAGGATAAATTACTTCACAGGTTCTTCCTTGGCATCTCTATGAACTGACTCTATGGATGTAATTCAGCTAATATATCTTCTCCAGTGAAGCTGTTTGACTAGAAAAATTGCCTCTTTATTAGTTTAACAGGTTCATTCTTTAATCTTCCTCACCTTTTGACCCCAGATCAGATTCACAAAGTCCTAAGCGGGTGGCAGAACAGCTGGATACAGCAGCTGGTGATGTAGCTAATGGAAAATCCTAGGGGTTCATTTTGGATTATTATATACAGATACAGTAATTAGAAATGAAGCAAGTTAACCTGTTTGCATGAAATTTAAATGGAACCAAACGCCAGGGGGCTCAAAGAACGAGTATTCTTTGAAGCTTCATCAATGGGTTATCAGTATGTTTGATCTTATGTACCATTCTCTAGGGATATCGATGTTAGGCAAACAAAACAATGACGTTTCAAAAGGTCAAATCCTGTAAGATGTTGAGCCTGTTATACTCAATTCCTACGACTGTGTCGACAGTGCTCAGGACCTCATAGGATTTGACCAATACCCTATAAAACCTAGATTATCAAGTGATAATGTTTATGGAGAGGTCATGTTTATAAACATTTTAAACTGCAATATAGAATTAAACCTGTAAAGAAGATGTGAAATAATTAAAAACATATCAAAGCAAAGTTGCCCTGAATATTTGTGCTTTAGTGCTAATTACTTCCACTTGCACTATAAACACCACATGCCAAGTTCATCTCTGGTGTAACTCTGCTGCCTGCAGCAGAATTTCACCAAGGATAAATTTGGCCCCTCCTTCAGCATGGTCACACTAGATTTTATTTCTCTCTGAAAACACCAGATAGTAGCAGAGAGCTTAAAATTAAGCTCTTCTCCTGCAAATAGGGCTTATGTTTTCTCTCTGCCTCAAGCTCCTAGTAAGTTTTAGGGCTTTAAGAGAAGTGGGGAGCAATTTTTAAAAATCTACAAAAACAAACTGGGAAAGGAACTCCGGTTGCATTGTGCAGTGCCTTTGTGAACAACACAATTTCCAGCTAGAAGTTAAAGAGTTTAGAAAGGAAACAAGTTTCTTTCTCTCCCAAAAGTTTTTCTTAAAAGTGCTATAATTGTCTGTAATGAACGATGAATGAATTAGTGAAACTGTATTGATTTTCTTTGATGAACAGAAGGGAACTTCTAAAACTAGAGATCCCTCAGGAAGACACCATAGCACTCAAAATGTTAATTTCTCTTCTTTTCTCCCAGACCTCACTCCACCACTGCCTCAAGAGTCTTTGTTGGTTTTGTTCCAGGCCCAGCCCAGTATGGATGTGAACTTCACAGCACAGGCCTAGCACTATAGTGGAAAACAAAGGCAAATGCCCTGTAAGAAGGATCTGTTACACACTAGAGCTGGTAAGATATTTTGTCTTAGGCCCAGTCATGTGTTTTGTCAGGGTTGCAAAGGTAGACACTCCTGTCACATAGCAGAGGTCAGTCTATGCTGGCTTTAATGGTTACTGGGATAATTAATGCTATTAGAAAGTTTTCCAGTGAAATATTTTTTATGAAAAAAAAAATGAGTTTTTGAAAGAACAAAACCTTTCACAGAAAGTGTCTACTTTCTTCAAAAAAAATATTTTTTTTTATAAAACCAAAAACCTAGAAACCAAAAGATTTCAAATTTTCAGCTAAACATTTTCAGCATTTTTGACCAAACAATGATAGATAGTTTGTTTGGGTTTTTTTGTTTTGGCAAAAAAATTCATTTGTGTGTTTTAAATAAAAGTCAAAATTTTCTGTGGGGGAAAAAAAACAAAATTATCCAACCAGCTCTAGAACTAAGCTGCATTTGGGGGGACTGTTTTACTCTATTTGTGGAGTACCTAGCACAATAGGGCACTGATCTTTCCCTGGGGCTGTGGACTCTAATGTAATACACATACTCAAACTATTATTATGGTTTTTTATCTGTACCACTTTTTCTGCAATTTAAACCCAAATTTTATTTTATTGAATAAACTATAAAAATATATTTCCTAGCTAAAGGGAAAGCTGCTTTATGTATTAAGGATAGAAGTTTGTAAAGCATTTACAGACGCTCCCCAACTTACGCAAGAGTTCCGTTTCGGAACACCGTGTGTAACTCAAATTTTGCATAAGTCAGGAACGTATACCCGACCGTTACACCAAAAAAACCACGTCCTATTTCTAGCTTATGGAACTTTTTCCATAAGTGCAGGTTTGCATAAATTGGGTTTGCATAACCCGGGGGCGTCTATATATGCATAATGTGTACAGTAGATATTTTTCTCTTTACTTTTTCTCACTATTTTAACAGATTTTGAGGAGTACCCCCCCCCCCATTCTCTTCTGAGTAGGACACAAACCCAATAATGCTTTAAATTAAGTTGAACTTTGACTCCACAACATTCAGTTGAGTTGGGTCAAAGTTTGCCCAACTCTCCTCATTACACAGTAACTAGGAGTGAACTGGTTTAAAACAAGAGCCTAAAATAATCAGCACCCTTCAATTACTAGAATGGAAAAAACAAAGAAAGCAGTGCTATTTATACAGGCACTTGATGACAGCATGACGGATCCACACTGATCAAGGGTTGAAGAGGTTCCAGGAATGAGTTCCAATGTCAGGGTGATTTCTCCACTAAAGTCCTCACAGCTCGCTCAGCACATCAGACACCACTGGGTTTGTTGTTTTCTCCCCCTGATAAATGAATTATTTTATAATTTAATCCTGGAACCTGCTACATAAATTGTTCTCACTTGTGCCCTGAAGGATGACCTCCTCTTTAACAGAGTATAACTGGGACATGGGGCCACAGTTCTTCAGGTTGAACATTACAACACACCGTTGATGGCTGCCTCATTGGCACCTACTGGGTGCTTGCGTGGTCACTCAGCAGTAGATAGTGCAGCCTCAAGGAAAACAGAGCTGGGAGAATGTGTGAGAAGGAGTGAGCCTTATTTTCATATGAGAAGCAGAGTCTGAACAAAGGACAGAAGAAACTCCTGGCATCCCTTACTACGCATGCTCTTCTGTCCTACAACATGCGCTGTCTGCCTGTGGAGGCCTCATGCCCATTGTGATGTGCATCGTTATCTGCATTCTCGCTACAGCCCAGTGACTGAGACACAGGCAAGGGGTAAGAAAGATGCAAGTTCACATTGGAGGAAATGTTTGTTAAAGGGCAGGAGGCATGTTACTTTTCACAGCCTGTGCTCTACTTGCTCATGCTTTGCATACTAATGCCTCAGCAAAACATATGTGGAAGAAATTGCATTTGGCCACTTCTTTTCCTGAGATCATGCTTCTTTTCTCTACATCGTGCTTCCACTCAGCAGCACAGTCATATCACTGCTCTATAGTCAGTTACACTGTACAATGGATAGAACAACTGAGCCCTTAAAAAGTCTGCTTTCCACCCTCATTTTCCATCAGCAGTTCTGTTTGTTTGGGGGATTCTTTCATTTTTTTCACACTGATTTTGGGTCCTTATTATCCTATGTTTTCTAGGTCCATCCATTCCCCTCTCTCATTTCTCTTTCCTTCTGTCTCTTTCTTTTCTCCACTTCTTGTCTACTCCCTTCTGTGTGCTCTCACATTGTTTTTTTCCTCTTTTGCCTTTCAATTTTACATTCCTCCCTTCACAGATTCAGAGCACACACTGCTGATGCTGCTTCTGCAATGCCTTGAAACTGACAACACGCTGAACTCCAGTTCATCTGGGAGCAGTTCAGCCTCGTCAGTTTCAAGCACCTTTGGCAGCAGCACAGGCTTCTTCTACA
Organism: Chelonoidis abingdonii; assembly: GCF_003597395.2. Taxonomy (NCBI): domain Eukaryota; kingdom Metazoa; phylum Chordata; order Testudines; family Testudinidae; genus Chelonoidis; species Chelonoidis abingdonii. The sequence goes on from NC_133777.1 coordinate 24,825,381, forward strand.
GCTGCAGCCCAATCTGGCAAGCATGCAGCTCAGTCCAGGTGTTCTGGGTCACTGCCTCTGTCAGCCAGAATGCATTCCAACCCCAGTTCACCAGTCATTTTGTTTTTTTATTAACTCTCCCTTGACTTGCAAGAGGATGAGCCTGCTATGCTTGTAGCTCCCCATGCAACATTTTTCTGACATTCCCAGATTCATAGAAGGGACCAGCATGATCATCTAGTCTGACGGTGACATTCCCCATAGGTATGCAGAATTGCAGCATCTCACCATCACCTGCCCTTAGCATGACACAGTCTTGTTTGTGTCTGCTGTGGATCATTTCCCTGACACTGCCAGCCTCTGGCAGCACAAGCACTGGCTTCCAGTCCTCTGCAAGCCTCGCTCTCTCTGTACAGGTAGCAATCGGCACACACCAACCTCCAAGTCCTCGGAGCATTCCCTGAAGAGTCCGGCCCCTTCTCACTGAACATTAGTTACCAGTCCTGCTGTTCTCAAAGGGACTGTACACACCAGCTTGTAAGATTCAACCTGGAGCACCGCTTTGCCTAACCACAGAACTTATTCTTGTTTTTGCTATAAACGTATCTATGTTTATTATCAAACAACAGAGATTCTAGTGATGGTAAGAACATTGGAAACAAATGGTTACACAAAACAAAATCATAACACATTTTCTAGATACTAAAAATAACTACCAAGTTAACCACCTGTCTAAAGAAGTTCATCTCACCCAAAGTTCTCTCCAGCATTTTTTCAGCCATGCCTGGTTGAGACCCCTTTGTCATGAAGTAAACTTACTGTCCTTTTACGTCCTTAGTGAAGGGTAATCGGTAGTAAAGCAAGCCACTGATGTCCATCTCCAGATACAGTTTTCCCCATTCCCACCCCACTGACTCACTCTTTGTGTTAGTTTCTTCCTGGAGTTCTCACAAGCCTTCACTTGCATTCAGTTTAGACTGGTGATAGGAGACCCATTGTGCTCTATATAATACTTAATCTACATGTAAACAGCCTACTAGGATAAATATATTTTTCATCTTTGCTGGTGACAAGTCCTAGACAAAGATCTTATACTTTTCCATGTATAACTCCCTACACAACATCTGTACATGTGTTTCACAATGATAGTGATGCCCAGGGTGACACCAGCTTTTATTTGAGACCTCAGATTAAATTCTTTGGTGAACTGACCGCACATACAAGACTTAGCAGCTTCCTGTAATGCCAAAGGTTCCTGGATCACCCTGACCTCTTGTATAACACAGACCATAAAATATCCTCAAGATAATTCCTAGTACAGCTCTTTCAGAAAAATATCCAATCTTGATAGATAATCCACCACAACCCTTGTACATTGTGCCAGTGGTTAATTTCCATCACGGTTAAAAGTCTACACCTTATTTCCAGTTTAAGTTTGTCTAGCTTAAATTTCCAGCCATTGGATCACATTATACTTTTCTCTGCTAGATGGAAGAGCCCAT
>NC_133777.1:24828460-24842205 GCF_003597395.2 Chelonoidis abingdonii
GGGGTTGTTATAAATGTGTATGGGTAGGGTTTTGTGGCCTGCCTTGTGCAGGAGGTCAGACTAGATGATCATATTGGTCCCTTCTGACCTATGAGTCTATGAGTCTATGAGTCTAAATGTTTCAACTAATGGGAAAAAATCATTGTTATTTTTATGGGGGAAAATAAACTCATTTCCTGCTCTGCTGTAGTTCCAAACTACAGCCCAGCTGTGAGAACTGCAGGAGCTCACTGTTGAACGACATACAGCAGAGAACACCAGGGAATGAAGAGCAGCCAGGAGGTAGGCAGACCTCTCTCACAGCTGATAATGTTTGTCAATGAGCTGGTCTATAGCCTGGATACAAGGAAGCTCAGCTGTGCCTCTACACCCATGAGGAAATTACTTAACGACATGGGATTCATTTATCTCTGATCCCATAATTAAATATCCTGGCTCTGGTGCTGATAGAGGTATGGAATAGCACCTGTATTTAAATGGATGAGGAAATGATCAGAGTACCCAGCAGGGTAACCTGAAATATTCAAACCAAACTCAAAACATGATGCTAAGCATATGGTGGCCCCTGTAAGAGTTCTCTGCTCCCAGGGAATTCATCACTTTCATGGAGATGTGCGTCAGCCATTAGGAGCTGACATTAGCATCCATGCTGAAATCCCCACGGCCATTAACCCATCAGGATTCCAAATGAAACCCCAACAGTATCTCAGAGAACTCAGCTGTGAAGTCCCACATTAGTCATGTATAATCCAGCAGAGCCATAGGGCTAGATTCTCAGTGGCGGTAACTAGCTGTACCTCTGACTTGAATGGTGCTGTGTTTATTTACACCAGCTGATAATCCAGTCTGATACCTTTGGTCCTGTCCCAGAGGACAACACAGAGACAGGTGTTCAAACACATTTGTCTTCACAGAATTTCAGTCCTGGTTTTCACATATGAAAATGTACAAAGTTTAAAAGGAAAGGTTTGTACGGTTCTCTTTGTCAATACAATTTCACACTTCTTTTTTGTGATCTATACTTCTCCCTAGTCTAATCTCTTGGGGTCACTGACATAGAGAACTAGCCTAGAAAGAATCTCTTCATTTCAAACATAAACAGTACGGAAACTCAATCAACACAAGAGAGGAAAGCCATGGGTGATAGTCTTGTAGGTCCTACAGCCTCTACAGGTTCCAATTAACCAAACCAGTTAAAGGGATATGATGGTACTTATACTTCAGCAGCTATCACTGTGTCCCATTGTTACCAGCAAAATAATGCCTTTTAAGAAGCAGATGTTGAATGCAATTGGGTTTAACTACTGATGACACTGAATTCCACCAAGAAGTCACCAGTTATCTTTCTCTTTGTTCTCATCCACTTAAGCAACTATTAAAAGATCAAGGTCTGACAAAGAATAATGCACAGCCTTCAGTGGGGGAAAAGAGGCATTCTGGATATTCTCTGTGCCACTCTCAATCCAGCTAAGTACAGAAAGTGCTATGGATGTGGCTATAATGAAATAAAACAATACATATATTTAAAGTGATACACAGATACTGTGAAGGATAGGAGCAGCACTGACTTCGGCTAACTCATACACTTTGGCTGACTTGGGAGCACTTTCTGCTGCTACATGGAAGGCTTTTTCTCTCCTGTCACCAAAGTCTATAGGGCTAGGAAGGTTGTGGTGGGGAAGTGCTCAACTCCCAGCCCAGGTTTTGCTTTGAATTACCATTGGTCTGTCACTACAACATTAAATGGGTTTTGAAGGGAGTTCAGGAGATCTTACCAAGAACTACACTTACATGGAGAGAGGAATGTATATAGAAGAAAAAGGCAGAATCCAAAGATACTTTATATACAGCATGGCCTCCAACTCCTCCTCTATACCTTGGCTCCTGCATGAGAGATCTAAAATATGGAGAACAGGAAGAAGGACCATAAATGTCAAAGCTAATGGGTAATTTGATGGATTTTGAGAATTGATTTTCAAAAGAGCTCAGCTTCTATTTAGGCACTAAAATAAGTACATGTTGGGTGCAGAGCTCATTTGAAAATCTGGCCAAAACTATAAACTAGAGGTAAACAAAACACAGGCATTTCACTGATATTGTGAGTTACATGGCATGTGTATTAATATATAAATATAGTATGTCTGCATCTAAGGAAATGTCACATATCAGATGAGACCAGACAGTGATGTTAGAAGGAAGATAAAGACACACAGACATTACTTAGATACTATACTGATGGGTACTACAGATAACCCTATGATGGATAGAGAGATGACAGTTTCATACAACTTCAAAAGAAGGCATATTGCTTACACCACGACTGAGTGTGGCTCCCGGTTTCTTTGGTAATGACTCTCCTTTCATCCCTGCCTATCTCAGAGATCTAGTAAATTATGCCTTGCTTCTGTTTTTGACAACGCCGTGTTTCCAATCAAAAATGAAAATGGACAAGATGCCATTTTCTCTTGTGAAAAGCTGCCTTTTGCATACCTAGAGGCAGCAAAAAATACTGAAGCAAACATGGCAATTTTCAGCATTGCCTGGTTCTGGTGCAAACAGGAGAGCTTTGCCAGTGGGGAATTATTTTTCCATGGAGCTCTAATTTAAATATTTTCATCAACAGTTTCACAGAGATTGACAGTCACAACACCTAATAGAATGTGCCTTTCTATTCCCTCACATATAGTCAGATTTAAATCCTCCTCAGTGCACTGGGCCAAATTCATGCATCCCTGGAGTCACTCCTGGTGACTCAGTGAAGTTACACCAGAATAAATTTGGCCCACTCTGCCTATTAAACGCTTGCAAATTGAAGTATTTGCACTAGTCTACTAATGGGCACAGCTTTTGACAAGATCACCAAAGGAAATGATCACTCTGATTTCTTTATGCATTAGCTTACAGCTAAATGATTGTTCCAGTAGTGCAAGCCTCATGTTTTATTCAAATTCCATCCAGTGCATTAACTTTGCTGAAGATTACAGTTAAAAATAGACAGTACATGTACTACTTCAGAATATGTTCAACATTATTAACAGCACCTCCGATTTTGCTTGACCCGAAGAGTGAAGTTCAAAAAGTGAAAGCCAGATCCAAGGGAAGGCAAGACTGTAAGTGGTGGCTACATTTCACTAGCTGATGAGAGAGATAATGTGCAATAAACATATTGATTTATTGGGACAGAGGCAGTTTTATTTTTGGGGGGTTTATTTTTACTTTTGAATGCCTAGAAACAATAAGGCAGGCAGACTGGAAGAACCTTATTGCTCATAAAGATGGGTCAACAATAGAACTTTACATTCAAAGCCCTTCCAATTTCATAGGGTCAGCAGCAAGTTGGACCCAAACCTCAGATTGGATTTGGCCCTTAGAATCCATTTTTGGTTCTGAGACAGATCCAAAATCAGAAGAGAACCTCTTTTCATTTCTAGTTTGGATGTAACCAAAGTCTCAAAAGAACAGCCATTTGTGAGAGATTTCAGTCCAATATGGTAGGAAGCTTGTGAGAACAAACGTTCTCGTACAATTTCTGTTCTTTGAGATGGAAGAAATCTTATGAATTTCTACCATTTAGGGGCCAACTAGTACAAATGCAAATCTTACCCCTCATTTGGGCCTCAGGCCTGAAGCAAAATCTGACCAAGGCCCAGATATGAACACCAACATCCTGGCCCATCTCTGTTATAACTAAGGCTACAATTATGTCACGGAGGTCATGGAATCTGTGACTTCCATTGACTTCCATGGAGCTCCCTGCCCTGGGGTGGACCCCAAAGCCACAGCAGGGACTCCCCACATCTGCCCAGCCACAGGAAGTGGCAAGGGGACCCTACAGCTGCCCAGTTGCAGCAGGTATGGACCCCCTGCAGCTCCCAGCTGCCCTGCGGACGAGGGGACACCATAGCAGCCCAGTCCCATAGGCAGGGGGACCCCAAAGCTCCCATGCACCACGGCAGTGGGGGTCCCAGGAGCCCCAGCGGTAATGGGTGCTGAAAGTCAGGGACAGGTCACAGGCTTCCGTGAATTTTTGTTTATTGCCTGTGACCTGTCCATGACTTTTACTAAAAGTATCAGTGATAAAAACTTAGCCTTAGTTATAACCAACCATTCACCTGTGCATTGAGAGAAAGATCTTCTCAACTCATGTATTCAATGTTAGTACCCTTTGAAAATACAGCAGCTGTTTCAGACACACACACACACACACACACACTTGTACTTTCCATACATAGAATGATTGCACAAAATGGCCAGCTTGTGATTTTTTTTAAATATAGTCCACTGTGTGATGACAGACCTTCCCTATAATCCTATAACAGTCACAGTACAGATGCCCTAGGAGACTTTAGGAAGGCTCACATCAGACAAAGCTATGCTTCATATTGGTTTGTCATTCCCTTATACTCTACCTACTTCATACAGAATTTCCCAAAGACTTGGAATGCTACTATAGACAAAGTGCTGTTGGATGCCAATATTTTAACCACTGTTGTCTTCCAAACAGGTCTACACAATATGAAGACTGAGTCTTATTTATACTAAGGCTGCTTTGCTCTTAGTGTAAAAGAATTAAAATGACCCACTGTAAGGCCAGAGTGGACTGAATGGAACTTGGTGTAAATAAGATTCAGATCCAGAGTGTTTAAAGTAAATCCTTGAATACACACGGATTTAGATGTGAAAGTTTTTGTATCAGCCTATCCAGTCTCCAGTGTATATACCGTATTAGCTCTTCAGAAGATAAAGTTTGGCTCATGATTTGTTTATAATCCCTTTGAGCCATCTCTTAGGATAACTGCTTCCTGTTCATTTTCCTTTCTTATCAACTCCCCTTAGCATTCTGAGAATTTAGGAGCTGGAATTAATTAGAGCCATTCCACTATGCATCAAAAGAATCACAACCATGCAACATTCTGCATCAGTTTAAAGATGAAAAGTGAAAACACTCCCATTTTATTTTCAGCTCTACAGGTTGCTTTCACCCAGTTGATCAGCTAGAGTTCTCACTGCAGAATGAAGCACACACTGCATTTAATTTTAAAATCAGCATGTGTTGTCTATGATAACTGCAGTATACTCAATCTAGTCTGCAATGTCATACAAACACAGATGGCTTGTGACTCTCCAATTCATTGTTTAGATAATAGGATAATTTAAATGGTATGGAGTAACTCTATATTATGTGGGTTGCCGTCCATTTAGATTTTATTTTATTTTAAATCCAGTTACTTAAGCATTTTAGGAGTTCAATCTTAGATAATTAGTTCTCCTAGGCTGCATCCAGACATACTTTTTCTGCAACACACTCTGTTTCACAAAAATCTATTACCAGAAATAATGTTTGCGTTGGCCATTTCATCTAACATGTCAAGTGATTTGAATATTTCATTGTGAATAAATGAAGGTGGTCACACACTGTACCAGGAGTTATTTATTATGAAGAGCACATCTACTCTTGCATGTCACAAATAAAGACGCAAGGTTCTTGTAATTCATTATGAATCACAGCAACCTCTGAACAGAACCTAGAGTGACCAGATAGCAAGAGTGAACAAAATAGGGATGGGGGTGGGAGGCAATAGGCACCTACATAAGACAAAGCCCCGAATACCAGGACTGTCCCTATAAAATAAGGACATCCGGTCACCCTAACAGAACCCCCAACAAGAAAACCTTTCCTGAACTGAATGATGTCCATACAGAGCTACCCTTTGTTGCTTGGTTGTGCATTTCCTATCTAGAATCTCATTCCATGTCTAGTTGAGCATTTTTCATAGCTCATCATAATGAACTAGGAGAAGAATATATAACTAGTTAAAACTGGGGTTTGCTGAGCAACAAAATCCTAGGAAGTAGCAGGAGCAAGGAAATTGAAAGCTATGGGTCAAATTTATCGCCAGACTTCAGCCTTGTGTTGGCCCTCTGCGGAGGGGTGAATTTCACTCTAGTTGACCTGAGTTCTATTTCCCACTCTCTTACTGACTTGCTGTGTGACCCGTTACAAGCCCCCAGCCTCTTGGTATCTTTAAAATGGGGACAATTATGATCCTCCTTTGTAAAGAATGTCTAGTTCATTCTCTAAGAAGCATTCTCTATTAGACTGGAACATGGGGGACAGCAATTTGTAAATGCTCCAGTTCACCTGTTTGTTCGTCTGCTTCTTATTTGAATGTCATCTGCCAGAATTTTAGATATTTTCCAAACAGACATATGGATTTTTTTAATGTTACCTTAAATGAATTAAGAGCCTAAATCCCATTTTCTAAAATGGCTTATAAACTTAGGAACCCTAAGTCCATTGACTTTCAATGAGCAAGTCACTTTTGAAATGGGACTTAGGCACTTTTCAAAATTTTACCCATAAACCAGATCCTCTACTGGTATAAATTAGCATAACTCCATTGAAGTTAATACAGCTTGGCAATTTACATGAGCTCCTGTAAATCAGCATACTTTCATTCATTTCAATGGAGCTCTGCTCCTTTACCTAGCTGAGGAACTGGCCTATGCCAAAGAATGGCTTGGGGGTGGGGGGGTGCCCTAGAACTGACAAAGCTTGAGTTAATCTGGATCGGTGAAGACCGGAAAGGCCCATAGTCCAGGGCAAACACTCTGCCCCTGTAAATCCATTTCAGCAGCCTTAGTAGATTTAGAATAATAAAAGGGTGTGGTTTTATTTTAATGTTAAGATAATTAAGTGTTTTATTGGCTAAAAGGGTCAAACTGCCTGGATGGATGTATCAAGCATACTCTGTTTACCTCGTGCCTCATTGATGAGAATTCCAGTAATAGCTCCTTTCATGAAGGCAGACATGTAAACTAAATGGTAAATACATTCACAATTAATTGAATTCATTAGGTAGGAAGCATGGCCTCGAGAACAATCTCTTGTGCAGATAAGGATAAACTGGTTAAAATGATAGAAGATTAGGGCTGGAAGAGACCTCAGGAGGTCATCTAGTCCAACCCCCTGCTCAAAGCAGGACCAACCGCAACTAAATTATCCCAGCCAGGGCTTTGTCAAGCTAGGCCTTAAAAAACTCTAAGGATGGAGATTCTATTACCACTTCCCTAGGTAACCCATTCCAGTGCTTCATTACCCTCCTAGTGAAATAGCTTTTTCCTAATATGCCAACCTAGACCTGCCACCACTCCAATTGAGACCATTGCCCTTGTTTATCATCTGCACCACTGAGAACAGCTAGCTCCATCCTCTTTGGCACCCTGCTTCAGGTAGTTGAAGGCTGCTATCAAATCCCCCCTCACTCTTCTTCTGCAGACTAAACAAGTCCTTTTGTTCCATCAGCTCTCCTCATAAGTCCTGTGCCCAGTCCCAATCATCTTCTTGTCCTCCACGGGACCTCTCTCCAATTGTCCACATCCTTTCTGTAGTGAGGGCCCAAAAACGGATGCACTACTCAGAGTGGCCTCACCAGTGCTGAAAGAAGGGAATAATTACTTCCCTTGATCTGGCTGGCAAGCCTCCTGCTAATGCAAGCCAATATACCATAGCTTTTTGGCAACAAGGCCACACCATTTGACTCACATCCAGCTTCTTGTCCACTGTAATCCCCAGATCCTTTTCTGCAGAACTACATGCTTACCAGTCAGTCCAGCCTGTAGCAGAGTGCTGGGATCCTTTCATCTAAGTGCAGGACTCTGCACTTGTCCTTGTTGAACCTCAGATTTCTTTTGCCAAATCCTCCAATGTCTAGGTCCTCAGGACCCTAATCCTACCCCCAGTCGTATTTACTCTCCCCCCCAAACCAGCTTAGTGTCATGCCGTGAATTTGCTGAGGGTACAATCTATCCATCATCCGATTATAATGAAAATCTTGAACAAAACCACCTTGACTGACCTCTGGGGCGACTTTGCTGTTACCGCTGCAAATTAGACATTGGGCCATGATGGCACGGGATGTTGACCCACAATCTAGGCCGAGGCCTCATCCACTTATAGTCCAATCCTCAACTATATTTTTTAACTTACTGGCAAAAATACTGTGGGAGGCCATATCAGAAGTTATGCTAAAATCAAGATATCACATCATCATTTCCCAATATCCACGAGCCATTATCTCTCATAGAGGAAATCAGGTTGTTCAGGCATTACTGTCCTGGGAATCCATGTTGACTGTTCCGACCAACCTTCCTCTCCTCCAAGTGCCAAAATGGTTCCACTGGAGGACTTGCTCCATGATTTTCGGTGCACTGAGAGTAAATGGTCTTAATTCCCCGTATATTCTTTTCTTCCCTTATTTTAAGATGGCATAATATTGCCTTTTCCAGTTGTCCGGACCTCCACAATTACCATGAGTTTGCAGAGATAATGGCCAAGTGCTCTGCAACTCACATCAGCCACGCTCCCTCGACATTATCCGATGCATAGATCCAGCCCCATGGACTTCACATGCCAGCCCAGGGCCGCTTTAACAAGTGCGGGCCATTCGTACCACCTTGGCGGCACTCCGGCGTCTTGAGGCATTCGCAGTCGGGTCCTTACTCACCCAGGTCTTCCACGGCAACCCAAGGACGGCCGCCAAATCCACCGAAGACATCCGGTAGTGAGTGAAGGTCCACTGCAAATGTCCCAAGACCCAGAGCCAACCGCCGGGTGAGTAAATTAAAAGAGGCACCAGCGGGGGCGCCTTAGGCGTGGGACCCGATTCCGGGGAATCAAGGCGAATCAGCCTAATGCGGCCCTGTGGTCCAGTTTCTAAATAGCCCTTAACCTGTTCTTTCACTAAAAGGCTGCTCACCTCTCCCCATACTGTGCTTGGCCCAGTCGAAGCAGTCTGGGAGCTGAACCGCTTGTCTGTGAAGACCAAAGGCAAAAAAAGCATTGAGTACTTTTCAGCTTTTTCCACATCATCTGTCACTAGTTACCTCCCCATTCAGTAAGGGTCCCACACTTCCCTGACCTTCTTCTGTTTGTAACATACCTGTAGAAACCACTCTTGTGCTAGCTGCAACTCCAGTTGTGCTTAGTGGACCTTTAACTAGCAGTAATGAAATGGCTGCTTGCCAAGAGGCAGAAAGGGTTTCTTTGTTGCCAGTTGCTGAAAAAAATCAAAGTGTCATATAAGGTCGGAGGCTCTTCCCCTCTCTTTCTTCCTCTCTTGTCTTCCCTTTCACTCCCCCCCCTCCCGCCCGCCCCATCTTGCAGTCTAGCTCATTGGCAGCAAAATCCTAAATTCCATTACAGTTTTTGTCTGTTAGGAAACTTGGCCAATGATAAATGCTTCAGATGTTTGAAATAAAAAACAATTTACAGCCCATCTATTCAATCATCTGAAGTAAGCCTGAACAGGAAAAGTTCCAAGTAACAGATTCTGTAAAACTGAGCAGCAGTAGTTGTTGCATGTAGACTTTGGACTGTTCAGTACATAAGGTGCACTCAGGAATGGGAGCTCTGCTTCTGACGTCCTAATCTCTCCTCAAGTCCTGTTACAATCCTTTCAGCAACACTGTGATCTAGAGATGGATCTCAGCTATAACCCCAGATCCATTCATTAAATCTGATCTGTGTCCAGTTTAATACCCAGGACAAGGAGCTGTGCGGGGGGACAACCTATCCCAAGATAAAGTGGGACTGGCAGATTCTCTCTTCTTTCCCACATGGGGACACTTTCCTGGATGAAGAAAGACTCTTTTACCTAAACTGACTTGTGTATAAAACACACTTGAATGTCCACAAAAATAGTCCTTCCAAATATGTCTCTGCTTATATATGCCAATACAGCAAACGTGCACACATGCAGATATTTATAGATACAGAGAGAGATCTTAAAGTACAAAGGAAATTTCCCTTTTCCGGCCACAACTTGCAAACAGTTTAGACAGACCTTCCACTGCTAAAAATACAGGTTGAACCTCTAGTCGAGCACTCTCGGGACCTTACCAATGCCAAACTAGAGAATTTGCTGAACCACAGGAGGCCAATATTGTAGCGAGCAGGTCTCTTTTTATTTTTATCTCGCCAAGGTGAATAAACGGAACAATGTTTGCAACACCGCCTAGCCAAGGCTTACTGTCTCTCTTTGTAACAAAGTGTTAGTGTTGTTACACAATTTTAATGTATTGACACAAAGAAATAAGTAGGTAAAGCATAAAAAACATAAAATAATGTGACAAAATAGATAATACAGGTAAATCTATAATTTACTCACTTAAAATGGTGCCTGAATTCTGCTCCCAAAGTGACGTGACAAGAACTGCTAACTCAAATTACATTTGAGTTACATCTGGGATCTTTGCTGTAGGTATATCTGGAGTAGATGAAGTGGAGGCAACAGGATTTTTGACTATAGAGTCTGCTCACCACCACTCTTCATTACCTTTAACCAATCTTCCAGCTTGGCTTGTCTCATGTATTTTGGTTTTTCTTTAATGAGTTTTTCTCATATCACATAGAGAGACATGATCTCTTGTTCAGAAATGAAATGTCTTTGCTCCAGTCCTTTTATAAAATTTGTTGCCAACTGAATGCATTTATCGATATAAATATTTTCCTGCAACATTCTCCTCATCTTCGTCACCATCACTGGCTTCTTCATTATCTTTATCTTTTCCCTGCTGTATCATTTGCACACTTTCTTCATACGTCATTTGACTAGCAATCAATGCATCTTTGTCAACTTCTATCCAGTCTAGTAAATTTCCCTCTCCCAAACCCTTGGCCAGCTCAAGCAATACAGGATGGGACATACCGCTGGCATACTCCATTAACAATTTTTTGGTATTCAGACAGTTGAAATCCAGTGAAATCGGACTCGTCATTGACATCAGAACTGTCCTCAATCATTAGGGCTAGCCACAATTTGTGCCATCTATTCTTCAGAGTAGATGGAGTTACTCTTTCCCAGTCTTTAGCTAATGTCCAAATCATATCCTTGAAGTTAAATTCTTCCCTAAATGTTCTCAAACTCTTCCCATCATTAAGCGATACTAGCAATTGGTGCATAAACTCAGACCTATGCATATACTTCAGGGATCGTAAGATAGCCTGATCACAAGGCTGAATCAGTGAGGTACAGTTTTGGGGGTAAATACAGTCTGTGGCAAATTGCCAGTACTGTTCTCTGGGTCTCGCGCTTTCTCTTCTCTGGGGTAGGTTCAGGGCGATATTGCTTGCCTCTGAACCAGTTCTTAATCACTCCCCTAAACTATCCCTAGTGTCCTTGGAGGACGGGGGTGAGAGGAGGGACTGGGGCCGCCCTCTCTCCAGGTCCCAGACCCAGGGGCCCTGGGTGTGACCATGACTAGCGGTTTCTTCCCCTGGGTTACTTCCCTCTCAACCGTAGCTTGTGAAGGGTTTCTGCCTCTCTCTATCCAAGATGGTGCCCCTTATAGGGTTTTGTGGGGCTTCCCAATCCACAACAGACTCCTCCAAACCTTCTAGTTACTCTGGACACCTTCTCTTCTGCAATCTGCACTTGCTCCAATCAACCTTTCTTCCTTCACTCACCCCGTTGATGAAGCAGGGGTTTATATTGCTGGAGTCAGGTGCTCTAATTGGAGGTAGGTGTCTAATTGGAGTCAGGTGCTCTAATGGCAATGGCTGTTTTCGTTAATTAAAGCAAACTCCTCCTTGGCAGGGAATAGGCCCTGCTAACATCTCTGCGCCTCTGGCATGCTGTATCACATATCCCCCAGAGGTTGGATGGTCCCCGCTCAATCCCAAGGGTTGGCTACTCGGTGACGAGAGGTAGTGTTGGCGTGAGAGGCGATCAGCGTTGCCCGTGTTGGCTCAGCCTATGTGGACGCTGAAAATGAAAGGTGCAAGAGAGGAACCACGCGTCACTCTGGCGTTCTTTTCCTTGTTCTATGCAGCACTGGAAGAGCGGGGCGTGATCATCAAAGGAGGGTAAAAACAGCCAGCAGGAGATAGTAGCGGAGAGTCCATAGGCCTTTTATTCGCGCCCCCCCTCCTCTTCAGAGCAGTTCCTTTCAACCAGCGTATTTTTGTTCCCCCTGGGGAGGAGGCTTCCGGCTGGGCTAGCAGATGGGGTTTGCTCCTCCTCCCATACATCCTGGCAAACGGCACGCCCCCCGATCCTCCGAGGCGTCCCGTCTGGGCAGCGGTACTGAATTTTTCAAAGTCTGGGGCATGGAGTCCCGGATGGCCGCACTAGGCCTGCTCTCGCCCAAATTGCACATGCTGCTTGTCACGCCGCATGTGTCACTTCACTATTCGCCGGCGGGGCCCGAGTGTTCATCAGTCCCACATATCAACCTGGCCCACGTCTTGTTGCAAAATGAGGGGATGAATCTCAAAGTACAACTATACCAAAAAATGTCTACCTCTCTTGCGGATATGATGAGGCAATCTGAGATTGCCTCTTCCACCCAGGCAGCCACAGCTCTCCTTGCCCTCCTCCCGCCATCAACTCCACCCTCACTCAGTCACCAACAAACCCCTTGTCTTGGGGGGGCTTTTTATGCTCCTACTTTTAAAATTCACCTACTTCACTATCACCACCTCCTCACCCTTCCCTACGACACTGCCTGAGGTATTTTGGCCTCAGTAGTCTATCACGATTTAGAGATTAGTGGTGAGCACCAGCTTGAGTGCACAGCGCCACCACACCCCTGTCTTCCACGTTGTCCAGGTGTGTCTCCCATCCGGGCTATGCTATAATGCGTTAGGATAGGCGCGGCATAGTGGATCGGGGTCGTAATTAATATCCATCAGTCTTTGGAAGGGTGGAGGGCCCCCTCCCCCACCAAATGTGGGGAGTCGAAGGGAGGGAGGTGTATCTGGAACGCGCATCGGTTAGAAAAAGAGTCTTTTCTGGATCTCTTGGCAGGTATAAAATTTTGGTCAGATTAGGTGGTAGGTATTGGGCCTGCCTAAAACTGATACAACCACGACAGTCGTCAATTGCGTGGTATCGGGTAGGAACGAAGTGGGTCTTCATTTAATTTCCGGCAAGGTTAAAACAAACCTCAGGGGACCATCAGAAGCTTGGGGATAGTACGATCGATGCGAACACTAAGGCTGTGGGATTCAATCGACCCCCCGCCCCACCACACCAGACACCCCGAGTTCCATAAGCATCTTCCGCACATAAATTCCCATGCACCAATCATCTCCCAATTTCTTCTTTTCCCTTTAGCTATCCGGTATTCGATATGTCTCTTAAAAAAGTAAATTATTGTCAAAACACAACACCCCACAGACACCCTTATATCTGCTATATATCACCCTACTCTATCCTCCCAAACATTTTTCACACTTCCGGGGCTGGTGACAAATATGGAGTTTGGACAAAGCCGTTGAGCCTGGTTGGGTACAAAAATGACGTCCTGCTCGGTGGATCATCTTCCAATCGCCCCCATTCATCCGTTGTTCACTGGCCGGGGGGTTAAGTCGGAGATATTTTACTTTTACTTTTACACCCAACAACTAAAACCTGCCTCGGGTCCGTCTGCTGAGTGTAAGAGCCTTGGCTCCTGTCTCCCCCTGCGCTGTCTTTTGCGTCTTCCATCTCCTCCGAGTGACCAAAACAAACAATCAAAACCGTCTTTTTTTCGTCTCTCTCTCTCCTGTCAATGCCAGGGCTTTCAAGTAAGTTGATGTGGTTATATATCTCTGCTGGCTTTTCTCCTACTTCCGGCAGGTCTGGTTGTCTAACAAACGTTATAATTCATTCTCTCCTCTCGTGGCTTTCCACTACTCAGTAGGGCCCGGTCGTTTCAATGGCCTAAGGTAGTAGTAGGATTTTGCTTTTCTTCTGTGGGTC
>NC_133777.1:24842308-24900608 GCF_003597395.2 Chelonoidis abingdonii
CCCTGTCTGACTGAAGCAGGGGTTTATATCCCATGACTGGAGTCAGGTGCTCTAATTGGAGTCAGGTGCTCTAATTGGCCACAGCTGTTCTAGTTAATCTAAAGCAAACCTTTCTCCCTTGGCAGGGAATAAGGCCCCCTGCTAACACTCTTATGCTGCCTTCTGGCCATGCTGTATCACAAGTCCCATCACATTATCTTTGACAAGCAGCTCTGCTTTAGGGTGGATGGAACAATTGTTGAGAATCAGCACAATTTGGCATTTCAGATCCAGACCTACCGAGTGCAATGGGCTATTTTCTCCAGTACAAAATATTTCTCAATCCATTTGAGACATAGATTAGTCGTTATCCATCCCTTTTTGTTACCACGGTAAATCACTGGGAATATTTTCATCCCTTTGAATGCTCTTGGATTCACACTTTTTCCAGTAACCACGAGCTTGCATTTGTGCATGTCTGCTGTGTTGTTGCTACAACCAAGGACAGTTATCCTGACCTTCGACTCCTTCGAACCAGATGGTGGCCCTTTTGCATCAGTAGCCAACATTATTTTAGGCATGCAACGCCAACAGAGATCAGTTCCATCAGCATTGTATACCTGCTCGGGGAATAACTTCTCATTTGCTACTAACTGTGCAAATATGTCAACGTACTTAGCGGCCACTTCTGTATCTGCACTTCTTTTTTCACTGCACACACAATGTAGACAAATGCCAAGCCTGTTTTTAAATTTCTGAAGCCATCCTTGCAAACAGTCATACTCATGCTGCAGGTTAAGTTCTTTGTGGAATATTTTTGCTTGTGCCATCACCATTTCACCTGAAATGCTAAACACCTTCATTCCTATGAAGCTTGAACCAGTGTATAAGCGCACAATCACTGCTTCCCTCCCCCCTTCAATGTCTTACAAACACTCATACTTTTTTTACAGTCACTTTTGGCAAAAAACTTAAGGATTTGATTCTTTTGCCTCTTCAAATTGTAAAATCCACACAAGGCACGTCCTGATGTGCCCTTTTCCAATTTCTGCAGCAATTCCACCTTCTGCTTTATGGATATTGACACATGCTTACACTTGGCAGCATTATCAACACTTCCACTGCTTGCTGGTCTCTTAGAAGACATATTTAGGAGTAAATTAGAGCTCAATAACAGCACAGAACACTGAGAACCAGGACTGGCGGGACTTTGCCAGACCACAGGAAACCTGGCCCCACCCACGAGAAGCAGACATCTGGCTAACTAAAATCATGCCAGACCGTGGATGTTGCCAGAACACAGAGTGCCAGACTAGAGNAGCAGCTCTCAATCTCATGTCCTTGCGCCGCAGGGTGGGGGCAAGCTCCTCACACAGTCCCATGAAAGTGGCTTTTCTCATCCGAAAGTTCTGCACCACTGCTCGTCATCCCAGACTTCCATGATGATGTGATCCCACCACTCAGTGCTTGTTTCCCGAGCCCAAAGGCGGCGTTCCACGGTGCTGAGCATGTCCGTTACTGCCACAAGCAATTTAGTGTCACATGCGTCAGGCGACTCAATATTATCGTCGGAATCCTCACTGTCACTTTGGAGCTGAAGGAATAGCTCAACTGCCAAACATGATGTGCTGGCGACATTCATCAGCCAAGTCCTCAGCAGCTTGGGCTCTATTTCCCACTAAATCGCGCTGCACAGAGACTCACAATGGCACCAAACTGCTGGGATGTGAAGCGATGCACCATGGGGCATTGGGACAGGAAGCGGAATGACCTGCACCCTTCCGTCCCCTTCCCACAACCCACGGTGCCAAAATGGGACGAGGTGCTCTGCGGGATAGCTGCCCACAATGCACCACTCCCAACAGCGCTGCAAATGCTGCAAATGTGGCCAGACTGCAGCAGTGGTAACTCTCAGTGTGGCCACACTGCAGCACTGTCCCTACACAGCTGTAACTCCCAGCACTGCACATCTCCAAGTGTAGGCATACCCCTAGATCCGCTCCAGAGGAAGATCACTGGGATGCAGCAGCCAGTTGTGGTGGGAGCCTGAAGGAAGGGTCAGAACAGGGATAGGAAGAGACGGGGGGGTGGACACTAAGACCCAGGGGTGCCCCAAATTTTGGGGTGCCCTACACATCTGCGTATGCTGCATATGTCCAAGGACGGCCCTGGCTGCACTATGTGAGCTCTCTAATGTAGCCGCTTTAAGTCGATGGGAGAGAGGCGGAGCTCTCCTGTCATCTTAACTACTCTAGCCCCTGCGAGCAGCAGTAGTTATGTCAGCAGAAGTGCTGTCCACACCGGTGCTTAGGTCAGTGTAATTTATGTCACCCGGGAATGATTTATTCTCCCCCCGAGCAACATAAATTACACGGACATAAGCTGTGTGCAAACATAGTCTCAGCTGTTGATCCAGTTCTCAAACTGGGGGTCAGAACCCCAAAGTGGGTCACTACCCAATTTTAATGGGCTCACCAGGTCTGGCTTAGACTTGCTGGGTTCCAGGGTTGAAGCCCAAGCCCCATCGCCTGGGGCTGAAGCCGAAGTCCGAGGGCTTCAGCCTGAACTGCAGGGCTCAGGTTACGGACTCCCTACCTGGAGCTGAAGCCCTTGAGCTTTGGCTTTGCTCCCCCCCACACTCAGGGCATAGGGGGCTTGGGTGGGCTCAGACTTTGGTCCCCCCTCCTGGGGTTGTGTAGTAATTTTTGTTGTCAGGAGGAGGTTGTGGTGCAATGACATTTGGGAACCCCTGCTTTATATGATGCTTTTATCATATGTTCTTTAGTACAGAGTATGTATCTTACTTTGTGTTTGTTCATAGCTGTGCAACTCTATGCCACTATCTATGATTTTTAATACTAAATAATAGGCTTTTAGGATTATGGAGCCAGTAACCATATCTTACTACCTTAATAGCAGTATCTGGACAGTTACAGGATTATACTACCCTATTCTTACAATTAGCAAGGGTCACACACACAGTTTTAATCATAGACGCCGACTCCATGGGTGCTCTGGGGCTGGAGCACCCATGTGGAAAAAAATGGTGGGTGCTGAGCACCCACTGGAAGCTCGCCATCAGCTTCCCCCCACCCTTACAGCGCCTTCCACCCGTTGGAGGGTCTTACAGATCAGCACCTTCTCCTCCCTGCCAGTGTTTCCTGCCCACTGTGAAACAGCTGTTTTACGGCATGCAGGACGCTGTGGGGAGGAGCAAGGATGAGGTGGAGGAGGTGGAACTGGGTGGGAAGAGGCAGCATGAAGCAGGGGCAGGAAGATGGGGCAGGAAGAGACAGGAAAAGGGGTGGAGTGGGGGCAGGTCTGGGGCAGAGCCAGGGGTCAAGCAGCCCCTGGCACTTTGAAAAGTCGGCACCTGTAGTTTTAATGTTCTTTTTACTATATCATGTCTCATAATCTGAAAACAAAAGAGGAGCTCACAGTTAAAGAGGAAATGCACTGTGTTCTCCCAAATCTAAGTACATTGAGGAACATTAAGATTTAGGTACACTGGGGAAGATTAAGGGCTTGTCTACACTTAAAATGGTACAACAGCACAGCTGTTTCACTATGAGGAAGGGGTTCTCCCATTGACATAGGTAATCCACCTCCCTGAGAGGTGATAGCTAGGTTGAGGGAAGAATTAAGAACATAACATAAGAATGACCATACTGAGTCAGACCAATGGCCCATCTAGCCCAATATCCTGTCTTCCAACAGTGGCCAGTGCCAGATGCTTCAAAAGAAACAAACAAAACAGCGCAATCATTGAGTGATCCATCCCAAGAATCTGGTAATCCAGTCCCAGCGTCTGGTAATCAGAGGCTTAGGGATACCCAAAGCATGAGGTTGCATCCCTGACCATCTTGGCTAATAGNAAAAAAAAAAAAATTGTAACAAAACCACCAAAGGCCCTAATCCTGGAAACCAGTGGGACTGCACAGGTGACTAATGATCAGCATGTGCTGAAGTGTTTGCAGAACCAATGCCAAAATTTGAAATAGGGATCAAAAGAGCATGTGATGCAAAGGTGAGATTTTCAAAAGCACCTAAATGAGTTAGGAGCACAAATACCATTGAAAGTCCTCCTCGCTACCTTCGGCACTTTTCAAATTCCCACCTTAAATGTCTGAGTGCATTGTATGTGTATGTATGTATGTGCATACACAATGCCCAGGTAGCATGATAATATGGTTTTTTTTATACTTAAAGTTTAGGGTGACAAGTATCTCATCTTTAGGGATGTATCATACTTTATTAACCTGATGTTCAGTGAAGGCACCTCGGGATTAGGCTATTCAGCAGTAATAGCAAATCTTGCATGCACCAAAAGAAAACAGAATAAGGAATGAGTTTTGCTATATCCAACATCACTATCAATGCCCAGCAGAACTATAGTAAGTTTTAGTTAACAGGATCTGTAGATTTGGAAGTGGGTTGGAATCCTTTAGAATATAAGGTGCTCTACAAATGTAAGATGACATCACTGCAACATTTGTCTTCCACTAAAACATTAGCCCTAATTATCCTTTAAATGACCACAATACCTTGAAACTTAACTACAGTTGGCAGGAGTTAGTTACTGAGTTACATTGCAAGCAAACATTACAGGGATCGTCTTGTCATACATCATTCTGTAGATAAGATAACTCAGTGCTCCTCTGTGCGCTGGAGTTCTTAGGGCATAAATCTCTAGGACACTAATAAACAGAAGACCTGAAGAAGAGCTCTGTGTTAAAATCAAAAGCTTGCCTTTTTCACCAACAGAAGTTGGTCCAATAAAAGATATTACCTCACCCACTTTGTCTCTCTAACATTCCAAACCAACATGCATTTGATTATGAAGTAAATTGCAAACGACTCCATTCATTGTAAAAGCCCTAATCCGTAGCTGTGCTGGGCCCCTTTGCATTGTGTAGGTGCCACATGCTGCCTCCAACTGCTGCTTAACCAGCCACTGGAGAACTACCCGCATGCAGAAGGATAATCTGCTGTTGTGAGCTGGTGTAGGAACTCTTAAACCAACCTCTCTCCCAAGACTGCCATCATGAGTATGGCAAGATGCCCCTATGTCCTGCTGATGCCCAGCTGTGGTAACAGCCCACCCATAAAGCTGCAGGGTCCCCAGGGATGCCAAAGGATATGTGGGAGGCCAGATCATCCACAGAGCTGCCCTCTGCTTGCAAGCTGGCTCTGGCCCTCTAGCACCAGTGGACCCTAGGATGCTCAGCGTTCAACATTTCTGTGGAACACATAATATAACCCTAGGCTATACGATCATTCCCAGGAAGTCTCCATGGGGCCAAGGGGATGTGCATGTACTCTGACCTGCTGACTCATCCCAATCTTCACTAATTCTTGCAGTGTAGACCCCTGGGCTGTGGAAGGCCTTTTTCCACTGGGTCTGGAGGAGGAAATGGTTATGGCACAGCAGAGGTGGCTGTTTCTAATGGAGGGGAGAGATCTCCAAATGCCATGACGAACAGTAGGAGTAGACTCAGCTATCTCTGAGCCACCATCCTCCTCCTTCTCAAGATCCAGTGCAGGATGCTTCACATTCCCACTCTGCATGGATTTAAGTGGAGATGATGTAGGCCCAAAAATGGTAAAGCTCCTTGCTAGAATTCTTTTAACACTGTCATTTTCAAATGAAGATGCTGCAGGTTTCTTTTTCAGCTACAGTATAATTCTGTATGCACACTGACATTATATTGCCTTTGGGACATAGGAAAGTAAAATTTTTAACACTATGGATAACTAAATCTTGATGTCCATGCAGCAGTATCTTATCCTGAGTCCTAGGCCAGCAAACCTTTTTGGAAAAAAAAATTGCAAAATCTACGTTCAATTCCCCTGGTGACCTTAAAATGTATTATGTAGCTCTTCAGAACATTACATTAATTTCACATTTTTAAAATAAAATATTTTATGACTGGTACAGAGGCATTTTTTAAAGCTAGGTCAATAACAGTAAATAAGACACTATGATAAATTATTAAAAATTGTGTTATCCGTGCTTTGGCTTAATATTTATATTTGTAGTGATTTGCCATTGAAGTTGCTTCCTGTTTTAACTACAAATGTATGAAAGAGCACATTACCATGGTACCTTCACACACACTGTTCTATACTTGGGGTTAAGTGAGTTCAGATGTTTCTGAGTGTTCAACTGGGCAAGGAGAGCTTGCAAAGAATGTGGGATCAAGCCACAAAGGGGCTAATCTTCTAACAAAGAAAAAGAGATAAGCTACTCCTCCATGTTCATTCGCAATATGTGTGTTCCTATCGCCTTCCCTCCCTGCTCCCTCTCCTTGATCAATAGCTTTAACAAAGCTCATCTGCAGATATGGAAGGTCAGAGAAGGCACCAGTGTGAATTTGTGCTTATGAGAGCTTCAAGACAATTTTGTATCCCAGGTACAAGTCTGCCTGTACACACCAGTGCATTTGATTTGCAAATCAATTGTCACTTGAGCTTCTGCACATTGAATCAAGTTAATGTTGTGTATCATTTGCTGTAAGACACTTAGCTGATTCATCCTGCTGTGTTTTCGTGACACTTAGGGATAATTTTTATAGTAAATTCCTTTCTGCAAACACATATCTAATGCTCAGTTTCTAAATAAATATTTTCCAAAATGTGAAACTGTAGAAACAGAGATAAATCCTGCTCACCCTACTTATGTTAGTGTCCCACTGACTTCAACAGGACCTCAACACAGGGACAACAATGAGGAAATAGCCGATTATGGCCTGTTTTCATGTACTCAGATAATGGAGCTGTGGATCACAAAACAATAAATGGATCTCAATCTCTCCCAATTTCAGCTGCATTATCCTATTACTCTTCATCAGAAGTGTTTGTTAGCCCTATACATTATGAAACATTACATGGAAAGCCCAGATTTTATGTGCTGGCTTTGATCATCTACTCGGCTGCTACTGTTCTTCATGAATTATCTTCCCAAATTGTAATGGGCCTTACACTGCACCATTCACAAGCACCACAGAAAGTGTTACTTTTATAGTTATTTCCTACAAAGCTTAATAAGAGCCTTTTTCCCCCTCTCTATGAATGTGGGCATTTGCACAGAACGCTCTTTTCTTCTCATTTTACAAAGTTATTCCGAGAAACATATCAACACAAACACAAGGAGTAGGTTTTTCTGTCCTGAGACAGGAACATAATGAACCTAACCGGCCAAAGAATTTGCACCCGGGATCTACAGCTTCCAATGCAAGCATGAGCAAACTTACTTGGAAAAGCGTATTAGACACAAGTACACTAAGGTAGCCCAGCCCTAGACACAGACAAAGATCCATAGTTAGCAAGAGAGGGTAATACTAGCATGTGTCAATGTCTCTCTCACACATACAAAAGCTAAAGAGCAGAGGATGTGAACGGGTCAAAATCACAAAGCAAATAAAGGGCCAGTCCTCCTGCAAAATTCCACATAAAGTCAATGAACATTTTGCCTGATTAAGAACTGTAGGGTTTGGTCAACCAGAAGCCCTTTGCCATTGCAGATACAAGGCCCACAATAGCCCAGACTTTTATAACAGACATCATAGTATATCATCCCTCTTTTGAATGCTACTACTTTGTAAGTCATTCCTGGGTCAGTCATACAGTAGGTCTAATGGCAGCATAGAATTTGCATAATATTTGCATGCTTATGTGAAACATGATAATGAAAAGAAGGATATAAATATGAAATTCACAAAATGGCTCATCCATTCATTCCCTTCAATATAATCAATCACACTACATAATGCTGGAGTGCTAAGTTTAGAAAACAACTGAATTGAAAATAGCTTTAAAACCCCCTTGAGAAAGACCAAAAGAATCTCTTGCTGTGAAAGCTTCTAATAATCTTATTATTTGTACTATACATTTTATTCAGTAATTTAAAAAGTGATTATTTTGCTTTTCTCTGCTATTCCAAATTAGACTAGCAAAAGATGCTATTATACTCAGAACCATATTGCATTGTCTGTGATATATACTGTACACAAAAATGGGTTTATCTACACCACATAATTTCTGTATATCTTACTATACATAATACTATAGGCTACAACAAATGGATGTATTAAAATATGCTATAAACTCGGGTAAAACTTAAAACAGGTTTTCTAAAATGACCAGTGATTTGGGGTACATCACTTCCTGGTTGCTAAACTTGGATCACCTACCAGGTGAAAATCAGGCTCCTTTCAGATTAGACATCCAGGACCTGAGGCACACAAATTCAACAGTCTTCTTTGAAAATATTGGCCAAAATTGCCAAGTGCACAGTGAAAACTCCTCAAGCTTTGCAGGCACCACCTCCAATCCAGTCCCCAGGAGCAGACAGCAAAGACAGTAACAGATTCAGGAAAGATGTTAAGGTCACTGCTGTAGCTAGCAAGGTGCAGATAGATGCCCCAGTTTACATCTGTGAGTTTGTTCTGTGGCTTTGAGTCCAGAAACTACAATTCCCATGATGCATTGGAGAAGCAGGAAAGGGAGAGAAAGCATGTAAGCTCTGTGAAAGAGGGAGGTGAATAAACATTGTATTCGGTGGTATCAAGATTCCTGAGTCTCCCTCAAAGGGGCTGAGGTACACAAGTCATCTCTGACATTGAGAGGAGCTGGCCTTCCCAGGGAGATGGGATTTCTGTATCCTACGGATAAAAGAACCTAATTCTGTTTCCACGTACACTGGTGTAGATCCTAAGTAACTCCATGTGATGGCAATAGAATTAACCCTAGATTTACATCAGTGCAGAACTGTCCCATAGATATCTTATCCCTGCTTATTCTTTTAGAGTAAAATTCATCCCGTGGAGAGGGGCAGGGCAAAGCTTATGCATCAATTAAATCCCACTAATGTCCTTAAAATAAAGTGTAAATGGGTTTGAAATAGTATCCCTAGGACCTGTGCATGAGCGCAGTACAGAGGCAAATCTCATCATTACACAATAAAAGATACAATAATCATAATAATACTTTGCACTTAGCATTCTGCACACAGGGATCTGAAAGCTCTTCTCAAACTTTCGCTCAAGTTCACCCCACGTGTAACTCTAATTAACTTTAGTGGAGTTACCACGAGGAGGAATTTGTCCTGTTAATCAATTAAGCAATCATCTTACAGTTGGATAAACTGAGGCAGGAAAAGTTTCGGTCAGTTGCCCCACATCACACAATGAATCAGTAGCTGAGTCAGAAAGATACCCAAAAGTCCCAATACCCGATTCATTATTGTAAGCATTAGACCACACTGAATCCTTCTTTCCATGTTGGTGAGTTGCAGCTGAGTTCCTGCCTCTTTCATTCAACTTTGTCATAACTGCAGCCTCTTCAGGGAGCATCCCTGATCCCCAAGCATCATAGAGTCTAACTGCTTGTCTCTCCAATGGGGCTGTCCCACGTTAGGGCCAATAAGCCTGGGTTCACTGTGCTCCTTGGGTTAATGGCAGGTACCAACCCTTAAGTTTCCTGGTCACTGGAGCTAAAGTGGATTTTTAGTGTGCAGTGCCTTCACCTAATGGCTAGATGAATAAATGAAATATGCAGCCCCTATGGACGTTACAAATTAGAACAAATCAAGGACAAACCCTGTTTAAAAGGGAGAAACACTTCATTAGTGGAAAGGATAAGGTTAAATTAAAGGGATAAAAATAAGAACTGGAGTAAAGAGAAAAGGCAGGCAAATCAAGGCGAACAGATAAATGAATGCACAAGTTAAAAACCAAAATAATAATTAGATCCTCCCTCAAGTAAAAATATCTCCTCTAGTAATTAAATGTAATCAGTAGCCCACACCTAACGTAAAAGCAAATGGGTGCAACCCCAGAATCCTTCTATAGCCGTGGTTCTCAAACTTTTGTACTGGCTCTCAAACAACAAGCCTAGGAGTGTGACCCTCCCCCCTTATAAATTAAAAATACATTTTTTATATTTAACACTATAAATGCTGGAGGCAAAGCAGCGCTTGGGGTGGAGGCTGACAGCTCGCAACCCTCCAAGTAATAACCTTTCAACCCCTGAGGGGTCACAACCCCCAGTTTGAGAACCCCTGCTCCACAGATCCCTCATTGTTAGTGTACACATGATGCTTTGTGTTGGAGCGGCAGTAGGGCCGACTGAACAAAGGAAAGTTTGTACAGTAAAGAAAACAACAAAATGTTGCAGACCTGACTTGTGAGTGATCAGCAGGGTACCACACAACCACTCCATCAACTGCAGGTGAGCCTTCCCCTAGCCATGCACCGACTAACCAGGACTCTTCTCCCCTCAGAGCCCTTCCTCAGCTATCTAGGTGTGGACTGCAAACAGTATTCACTGTTATGATGTACCACTGTGAGGCAGGCAGATTTCTCACTGGAAGGAGCAGACCTTGGGTGGCTCAAACCCTGGCCTTCCTTTGACTTCCAGAGCCAACCTAACAGGTGAGGATGGCAGCCAATCCTCTTCATTGGATATGGAGTTTGGAGGCTCCTCCTCTCCCTGCTGAGTCTGGCTGGAGGCTAATGATTGCTTGGATGCAGATGGCAGGGTGGAGGCAAGAGGACTAGTTTCCCTCTGTGTCCATTATTTTCAGCTGCCAAACTGTTTGGGGGCAGCTAGTGGAAGTGAGGGGGGAATCTCTTGTGAAGCCATGTGCTTCTGGTTAAGAGGCAAAATGGAGTTCTCTTCCCAACTCAGCTGTGAGCCACTAAGGAGTTGTGTCTCCTGCTGCTAGAAGCAGACACCTAGCAGCCAACGTCCTTCCCCCAAACACCCTGGGTGTGTCTACACTGCAATTAGATACCTGTGGCTGGCCCATGCCAGCTGACTCACACCCATAGGGTTCAGGCTGCAGTGCTGTTTAATTGCAGGATGCAGCCTGAGCTCTTGGACCCTCCCACTTCACAGGGTCATAGAGTCTGGGCTCCACTCCAAGCCCAAAACATCTATACTGCAGTGAAACAGCCCCACAGCCCAAGTCGTGTGAGCCCGAGTCAGTGGGCACTGGCTGGCCGTGGGTTTTTTATTGCAGTGTAGACGTACCCACTGTGTCTGTCAGTGCTCAGCACACTGGTCTGGGTAGTCTCATCTGTGTGCTGGCTGTTGGGGCCTGCAGTTGGTTGTCATGAAATGCAGTCAGGCCTCTGGCCCAGCAGGTCCCAAGCCTCCCTTCTTTATCTGTCGTCTCCCAACTCTGGGCTTGGTCCCAAGCAGAGGCTAGGCAGGCAGTCTCTATTCCCTACCGCTGTGCTGCTGTCTGTCCACGTGAGCAGCATCTCATGCTCCCAAAATGTCAAGTGGGCTACATAAGTGGCTAGGCAATTTTTTTATTTACTTTTCTCAGGCTCACCTCCCTTTTTCCTGATACCCCATCTTATAAAGACATGAATTATATCTCTCCCATTCCTTTGCTATTTTCTGCCTACTAATAAATGTTGATTTCAGAGTTTCCTTATTTTAAAAAGAACATTGAATTAACAGATTATGGGCTTTATCCTGTGAACCCTAATTCAGGTAAATAATCATTTCACGTGAGAGTACGTTTCATCAAATGCCAGTCCAATAAGGGTTTGCATGATTTTAATCTTAAGACTTTATAAGCTTAGGCTGGAATTTTCAAAAGAGCCTAAGGGGCTTGGGAGTCGCACTCCTATAACATTTCTTTGGAAGTGGGGCACCTAACTCCCTTCAACTCTTTTCAGTTTCAACCAAAGTTCTTCTGTGGGTATGGCTAATCAAATAGTAGCTTGTAACATTATGTCCTTGCATGATCAGATTATGAAGACTTGAATTCAGATGCTTTTTTTTACCTCGAGGTAAACATGCACATCAAATGCTGAAGAGTGATTCTGTCTCCTTTTATTGGATTGGACAGATGAATAGATGTGAATCATTGCAAACTTCCATTTGGACTATATATACTGAACTAAGGATGCCAATTAGTCAGATTTTATCTTTTATTTATCATGCGCATTAATGTTTCAAGTTACAGACAAGGATGGTAAAACAATAAGCTTTGACATAGGTTTAGTAAAACAAAATTAAACGCTTGAGAGAGGCCATATGTTTAACACATACATCCTGAACTCATGCTCATTAAGTCCACAAATGATATCGTGGTTCTGTTTTGTTCCCTACACACGTGATCCCAATATGAATGCAAAAGTCACGGTCAGATATAAAAACCCATTATTTTCCATCTACCGCAAGAGGCCCTGAAGAGAAGGATCATGCAATCAGCTCTATCAGTTTCTCCGCTGCCTCTGAAAACGGCTGCCATAGGCAATTCTGTCAAATCAGAATTTCAACAGCATAGTACTACACATATAGAATAGCTCCTTTCAGATTGAATGATATGAGTTGTGTAATAAAGCCTCCAAGTATTTCACATCAGAGCGATCAATAGAAAGGCACCAATTTGTTACAAGTGTTTGTGCAGGGCCCCCCGCCCCCAATCCCTCTCCATTCCACAAGGGGCAGTTTGAGATAGCGTAAGTGTAATAATTCTGACTGTATAGATCGAGTTCAGGATCTGTTAGTTCTTACATCTCATAGTTTAACACCGGAGTCCTCTCAGAGAGATGGCAGTCAGGAAGCAGCATAGACAGCTGCAGCGGCACAGCAGCCAGCACACAGAGCTGTAAACAGGGGAGTTTCAGAGGGAGTTTACAGGGGGAGGCTGTGGGGGAGACTAAGAGTCCTAGGCAGAGGAACTGACAGGCTAGTTAAGGGAGTGGGTGATGGTCCTCCAGCGTTCTGGTGACTGGTGGGGTTTGTTTTGTTTTGTGTTTCTTGGACTAGCAGGTTTTAGGTGGGAAGGCTATGACCAATACAGAGGCAGCAGTGAAGACACAATGAGGATGACTGGATGT
Organism: Chelonoidis abingdonii; assembly: GCF_003597395.2. Taxonomy (NCBI): domain Eukaryota; kingdom Metazoa; phylum Chordata; order Testudines; family Testudinidae; genus Chelonoidis; species Chelonoidis abingdonii. The sequence continues at coordinate 24,855,151 of NC_133777.1, forward strand.
GGAAGCTGCGGATGTACATGATCCTGGAGGGGGTACCTGAAAAAGTTTTGTCTGCATGGAAGTGCCGCCTGATAGAGCTGATGAGAGGAAGATCCAAGGACTGAGATGCAGGTGGAAAGTCTGGTCGAATTTAGAAGGGGGTTCGAACTGATGATGGAGCAAAGACATGAGGAGGCTGAAGGGATAAGCTCAGATTTGCAAATGGAAGCAAGACCAAAGAATTTCTGAGGAGAGACTGCTGGGTGAGGAAGGTGGATGGTGGAAGCATGTGACTAAGAGAACCAGGCAGAGGAAAAGATGGGCCAGTGAAGGAGAAATAGAGTCAGGAACAGGTTTGGCGGAGCTGAAAATGAAAAGGGGCACAGCAGGTGGTTGCTGAAGGAGAGAGGGCAAGGAAAAGAGAAGAGCTGCTAGTCTACAGGAGAGGGTAGGAGTCAATGGAGGCAACACCAAATATGAGCCCCAGGAGGATTGCAAGAGGGAGTAGGAATCGAGAGGACTTGCAGCCAGTGGGTGCAGGGTAGACCGGAGAATCACACTTCACCAGGAAAAGGCAGGTCTACGTGATGGGGACTCCTTACTGAGAAGAATAGACAGGCCTGTAACTAGAGCTGATCCAGAGAACAGAAGGGTGCGCTGTCTGCCAGGTGCTAAGATACGGGATGGTGGACCTGAGCTGGAAAGGATCCTAACGAGAAGCAGGAAAGAATCCACTGATGTCCTTCATGTGGGAATCGAATGATAACGCTTAATTCTCGCGGAACATATACAAGGAGATGAGCTATGCCAAGACTGGGGGATGACGCCCAATGGGTAGGATTCTGTGGCCTGCTTTGTGCAGGAAGTCAGACTAGATGATCATATTGGTCCCTTCTGACCTTAAAGTCTATGAGTCTATGAATAACGCTTCTTAGATTACAGAGATCCTCTATCACTTGTTAACTCTGTGCTAGTCCTTCACACACTTCAAGCCCCAGTTTCAAGCTTCCTGGAGTATTCTGTATTGTGTGTGCTCAGTTACCTAACAGGATGACAGTCTGAGCTTCTCTAACCCACTCATTAGTTTGAGCTGTGTGTCCTTTTCTGTACCTGACCCACCAAATGTGTGACAGAGCTACAACACTCCACCAGGGGAGTTAACCTTTCCACTCAAGCTCCTGCTCTTAGTCCTGGAGGTCGCCAGTACAATACCTGGTGCTGACCAAGCTGGCTGTCATTATACTCCCATCTCCTTTCCCTGCACTTCCTCCTGCTCCTAATTACTGAAGTGCATGGGCTGCAACTTCTTGAAACCACTTCCTAAAATGTTTATTTTAACACTGTCACATGAACAAATTAGCCCCATGCAAAAGAGATCCACCGTTTTACATCTCAATCCTTTGCCCCATGATCCTAATTGTTATTTATTTGAATTGTACATACTGGAAACATGAGGTTCACAAAAGATTCAGAAACAAAATATTAAATAATCAGATTTCATCTCTCTTATTAATTTGCAGCTAGAACTGACACACAAAAGATGCATCAGTTGTTGACACATGCACTGTACCACACTGTACATTTTAAACTTTCCCCTCATTGACATTTTTGTTTGTTTGCTTGTTGTTTTAGAGTGGAAAGAGAAATTGACAATTACTGTACCAAGATTTACTTTCTACAGGAGGAGATCTGGGTAGGGAAATAAAAGAAGTAATGCTTTTACAATATTCTCTTTGGTTGATAATCTTCCCTGTACAGCACAAGGCCTATGCAATACTTCAGATTTATGTGGAGAGCTTTACGAGGTGACTGAAGCAGAGCCAAAATGATGCCTTGTGGTGGGCCTCTGCACAGAGAATTGCTCCCTGAATGATTTACAGTCTTGAAGAGTGGTTTATATTAAAATAGCATGCCACTTAACCTTTGCAGACCCTTCCCAAATGCTACACTAAATGAGACCACTTATCAAACACAAACATGGCACCTGCTAACAAATCCCCAAAACGGCCATGTTCACTTCTGTGATTGAGGAATTAAAGGAAAGTGCATTTAATCAGCCCAGTGCCTACACAGCAATAATCAGTTTGACCATAAAGACACAGGACATTTGTTGTTGACATTTGTTGTTGACATTTGTCTGCGTATAGCTGCTTTGGCTGTATCATTGCAATGCCGTGCTGAATTTGTTGTGGTGTGCCATAGTATGGTTTTAATAAGCTGCACTCTTCAGCTGAGAATGGATTTCATTCTAACCTGGTAATAAAAGACAGATGTATCCAATTGTTTTTTGTTGGAACCATTTAGGTTTATTATTTTAAGATGCCTCTGAAGAATAAGGCCTGACTCTAAATAAGACCCTATTCTTCAAAAGGGAAGAAGAATTATGATGACCACCACAAATGTCATCCTCTCATAACAGAGACAGGTATTATGTACACATTGACCAACTGGAACAAATGACACATAATTGCTTTTCACTTCGCTAATGGAGAGAAAGAGATTAAATATGGAGCAACTTTCCAGAGGAGATGTATGAATGTCATCCACTGCTCTAATTAAACAATAGTGTGTGATTAAAAATCAAAACACAGAAAGAGAGAGAGAGAGAGATGCCAGATAAGTACATTCAAAATGCACTAGCTAAAGCAGACACCTGAGAGAGTTATTCACACAGGAAATAGCTAGCTGAAGCAGCAGAGATAATAACTCTATCATGTAAAAATTTGTCTTCCCTGCCCTCCTCCATTAGTTTGTTCCTATGATTTTGTTTGATTTGATGCAGACTAGCTGGGGCAGCAGGCAACGCAAATCATACTATTTTTTTCAAATAATTTATTCATCCCCCTTGGAAAGAGAGAATTTTCTCTACTGAAAATTTTCTCTCCATATGTTATCTTGGATGAAACAATATTTTGCATGTTCATTTTTGGAGTTGCCGTGTGTTCACTTTTTAATCTATGTACACTCAAAATTGCCTTGTCTTTTTATATTTGCACCCACACTCCCCTCAGAAGAGAAGTGCTGCCTATGACCAGAAAGATTAATATATATGTCATCAGTTACCTGGTAGTTTTAGAAGAGATTCTGAGACCCAGCCTTTCCTCCCCTGGCTTTGTAATAGACAAACACTGGGGCTGATCCAGTGAGATGCTGAGCATTCCCAGTTTCCACTGGCTTCAGTGTGAATGGAGATAATTCAGTACCTCCCAGGACTGGTCAGCACATCACTGATAAGGTACGTTTCCAAAAGAGCATGATGTTCTGTACTGCTGCAGTAGTAAAGATGAATGGTAACATGAGGGTGAAAACATTTGGCTTTACCAGATCACACATACGGTAATGCACCATTGGAAGCAGCAGTTCATTATGCCCAGGAAGGCTGTGTTATAGCTTGGGCCTCAGGAGCAAACTGATGGTATATTCCCCAGGAAAATGGCAGCAAATTTACTTTCTAAAAGTGGAATCCATTTAATTGCCAGCCCTTTGAACACTGCTCTAGTTTGCCAGTTGCTCTTGAAAGGACAACTCTCCAGGGAACACAGAGCCTAGCATAGGGGATAATGCTGGGAAAAAGGGGACTGTGCACAACCTACTCTCTACTCATGTGAGTCAAGTGTTTGCAGAATCAGATTCTAGATTTGTACATTATAGGCAAGAGGCAGGAAGTGGTTTAGGTAGAGGGGTTTTATTATCACAGTTTCCAGAGAAATAACTTGAGGAGAAGTTAAAATTATAATGAACATACTGTCTATGTGCTTTTGGGGGGGTGAAGGTCATGATGTATTAGTGGATTCTGTGGCAAAACAAAGCACATCATTAAAAGAATTCAACCTTTTGCTTTCATCCACTCCTGAGCATCTGCACTTACAGTTATTGTATGAAATTTGTCTGAAAGGAAAGTGCTATAGGCAACATGAGAACGTATGGTTTCCATGATACACAGACCACTTACCATGAACTAGCCATGCCCTGGGCTACTTGTCAGCTACACCCAATCCAGGAGGGGTTACAGGCTCTGCAGACTCACTATGTATCCTCTCTGTGTAGTTGGAAGGGAAGAAACAGGAAGGGTGGGTAGTAGGCAGAGCCAAGTCCCCCAATGCACTCAGTAGTGCAGCTACACAGCCAACTCCAGATCACAAGCTTCCATTTGGGCTGCTCCATGGGCTGCACAACAACACACTGCCCGTAATGCAGGGCTTATGAAGAAACCACAGCTGAGCCTCATACGGGTGAAGTGAACAGGACTTGATTTCAGATCCTTGACCCAGAAAGTTTCAGAAGCACTGTTCAAAAGGAGAGTTATTAAACAATAACTTGTCTGGTTATTGGATTGCATGAACACCATTGAAGGATGGGGGGGGGGTGTTGTGTGTTTCTAATTATTGCTATTAATATTAAGCAGCAGCTCAAATCCTCAAAGATAGGTGCCTAAACATCTTTGAGGATTTGGACCCAATGGACTGACACCAGTCATGCCCCCTGTCATCTGTGTTGACAGAAGGTTGGTGGGACTTCTTCTCCAGTGTCCACTTATTCCATATGATGCTCTTTTTCCTTGATAGAAATCCACTAGTATATTAATAAACATAGAATTTAGATATAGAAAAGATCTCTTGAATCACCCAGTTCATCCCACTAGCACTGCAGAATTGTTCCATGCAACAAGGTGGGGGAATCAGATTTCTGGTGTGATATCTGTTACTGGGAATGGGATTTTGTGTAACAGTGCAAATTTCCCACACTACAGCCTGAATGGGAACCAAGCTATGTTCTAAGCAAAATAAAAGATTCGTCCATCTGTAACATTCTCTTATAATCACTAAAAGCAAATAGTATCATATTAATGTTAATGCAGTGGAAAATTAAACCAGACTCAAGCATGCTGAATTTACAAAGCAATTCACTTGTGACTTCATTATGACAAGGTCCTCCGAGTGCTTCGGAAATGCAGTGCAGTACTGTTTCTTGGGCTCTCTGATGAATTTACGGAGGAGCAAGCTCTTACCAAAGAAGTAATTTGTGGGGGATGGGAGGAAGAGATGGGGGACTTGACCCTGGCTGAACATAGTGCTGCTTCTCTCCTAGACAAGGCAATTTTTAAAAATCCCCATGATGCAGTGATCTCATTCCAAATGGAACTTCCTATATAAGTAGCTTTGCTGTCTTTTGCATTTGAACTGTTTTGACATTTTCTGTCATTTTACTGGTGGGTGTTTTGTTTTAGCCTCCCTTTTATCACCAGCCTACATGGGTTTGCAGACAGCAGATATCCACTCAATGCTGGACCACAAAGTTCCTTCAAAAATACACAATGTTGCCCTTCTCCTAGAGGTCATTTCCTAGGAGACTTTCCTCCTGGGAACCAGACTCTCATTAGAGATCCTGTAGCCAGAGAATAAACAACCTGGAAGTTCTGTAGCAAAGCCAGATCAAGAAAACATCCCCTACCATTGTTTCCTTTCTATGTTCTCTCTCCTAAGAGCCTGACTCCCCATACAGGATGTGTGGTCAGAGTCCAAAATAAAACAAACCTGGAGTTTTGTGATTAAAAGTACAAAAACAAAACAAAAAAACCATCCTCAGATGTTTCCTTCACCCCAGGGTCTCTCCTGAGAATGCAGCACTTCCCAGAGGTCTGACTGTCTAAACCACATAAATCAAGCAGCGTGTCTCCCCTATTTGTAGGGGAGCTTGCCAGCTGTTCCAGCTTCCCCCTTAGTCTCTCCCCTTTTGAGCAAAAAAAGTTGCTTAAATACACTGCCTCTTCCAAGGATGCCTTGTGTGACAGGCCTTCAGTGCCAGCAGCCTGGGGACATTAATATCTAATATTCCTCTGGGCTGAGAGAGGAGTATATCCTCCTCTGCCCACTCTACACCAAGAGGTCTGAGCATTGAAGAGAGGCAGCTGTCTAGCTTCGTTTCCAGGTTCCTTTACTGCCTCCCTGAGACCATGTCCTCTCACAGTGCCTATTTTCCTGGTCTCACAGGACTCTCTTTACTACTATACGGCCCTTGAAATTGGGTAGTACAGCCAGGGAGACTGCCGTCATCAGTCTTACAGGACTCACATACCCTGTTACAGGGCTCCTGCTGAGGAATAAAACTACTGGGTGAATAGCAGAAAACTTGCAAAGCTGGGAGATCGTTTTGTTAATGCATCCAGCAATATACTTTAGCTTCCTGTTCTTGAGGCAGCGTATGGCTATATCTGTGCTACATAATCTGCCTGAGTCTGATCTCAGTCACTCTGATATGAATCTTGAATAACTCCACTGGAGGCAAAGGCAATGGATTTATCTCAACAAAGAAACAGTGGTGAGTACAAAATTGGATTCCCTCACTAAAAATAAATAAATAAATAAAAAAATCCCCAAAGGCACAGGTGTAATTTTAGGGTTTTGTTGTTTTTTTTTTAAAGAGAGCATTGATCAAGCTGCTGACTTAATCCAATAATCCAGTGTTTTCCCAGATAACAATGGACACTTTTTCCCCCACATCAGCAATGCTGAGCATATTTTCCCACATTATCAACCTCCAATTATTTTGTCCAGCAAATTATCCTACTCTTGATTTGTGTAATTAGCCAGACAGATCAAACACAGTTTCTGGGAATAGTAGCTTTTGCAAGGATGACACAGCTCTACCACTCATACTGAAACTTTCCAGTGCCTGAACTCCTTTCACATGTCTTTAGAAAGAGTTTTATAACTAAAGGTCTCAAGGTATACAGCACTGCCCTGAAGTGTCTTGTGGTTACTTCAATGTCAAGTGCTTGTTTTATGCAATATCTCTGAGTGGAAGCATTGCTCAGAGTTCTGATATATTGGATTATTAATACATGGATGCACCTTTTCTCAAGCGATGTTCCACTTCCAACTAAATATTTTGCAAACCTTATATTTTCTTTCCTAGCTACATTTAATTCCTCCTGGAGTTAAAGGCATCTTTGTCATCTTTATTACAGTGCTAAACCTCACATCTCCATCACTGAGTGGTTTCTTCAATAGCACTGTTACTGATGTCTGAATCATTTATCAACACCACATCAACTGTCTTTTAATTTAGCCTCTTCTGGACTGTCTCTGATATATTTAAATATAAATCTCAAAGAGTGAAATGTCAGCAGTTAGAAGTAATCATCTTTCAGCATCAAAAGAATTTTTAAAAGTGAGCAGAATAAGAGAAAGAGTCTGGATTTCTCTAGGTTATCATCTATATTTAATTTCTCCCTATCACGCACCTTAAAATTTTAGCTCTGCAAATCTCTCCAAGTATGCCTGCAAGTTACTGGCTCTCTTTCAATGTCCCCTCACTATGCAATTCACTGACATCTCACTTTTCAAGGATAACATACTGCACAGTCACTGCACGGGCTGCAATTGGCCATGCCCATTACTTCTGATTTGGGAAAGATTATTAGTGGTACTGTGGTTTCACTGTGATTGCCAGTTTCACTGGATTGAAAATGAAGCCCAACATTTTCAGCATAGAACTTTGCAACGATTGTTGGCCACCTGAACGGCTTAACTGCACACTGCTTTATTAGTGATTTAACAGTACCATATGCTTACTGATTATGCACAGAAATGAAGAATTTTCCCTTGAGAGATAATTAAACATGTCTTGTTGGTTTTAATTGTTTTAGGTACCACAGGGTGGTTGGGGGAGAAAGTGGAGGTATTTTCTATGATCTTTCCAAACATCAGCCTCCTCTCAGAACTAGCAGGGTATTCAAATAAATCCTTCGTTATCCCAACTGGTACACAACAAAGAGTTCTTTTATACAAAATGAGATTTTGCTCTTATGAGTGCTCAGAACAGTTCATATTAGTGGGTTATTGATTTATTTGTTTATTTGGAAGGGCCTAGCTAGCTTCAATTGACCTTGGAAGTTTGAATGGCTCCTGCAATCTCTGAACAGTTAGTATAAGCAGTGATTATTATTCCAAAGATTACACACTTCTGTCTTAGTCCAGCGCTTGTATAGCAACTTGTGCTCTATCAACGGTTAGCATTTCCACTGACTGAGGACTGGAGTGCAACACTGCCATGTCGATAATCATTATTAGGCCATGGTTCTGAACCTGTCACTCTTAATCCACACAAGTGGTCAATGTACTGAAGCCAGTGAGGCATTTCATTGACCATCTTTCAAAAACTTTTCAAGTTGAAATATTCACTGAAATCAGCCCTTTCCCCTAAAAACTTTTGGTTTTGACAAATCAGCATTTTCCAACCAAATATATTTCATCAAAACCTTTCTGACCAGCACTAATTTGCATACATTTATTAAGGATGGGATTTTCAAACATGCTCAGCATTGGTCTAATAGCCCTCCTCTGGGCAGGTTTACAGTTCTACCACTGACTTCAGTGGAAGCACCCAGCATTATTGTAGCTCTATGTTCGAATGTCTTATTTTAAAAACATAATTAATCAAAAATACGATTGACTCAGTGGCTCTCAACCACATCATTCTGCCAGACAGTGCAAAATAAGTTCTAGACCTGCTGCCACCACCTTTGATCTACCCTATAGCCTTCAATCCACTCCCTCAACAAATGCCTTAAAAATATACATTAGCACTGCACTTTCCCCTTTCTTCTCACTTACAAAGGGACCAGCTACAGTCGGATCCATATGAAATAGGTTCTGTGTTAGAACAGGAATCATGCATATCTTGTGCTTTGCTTTCGATAGTTCTTTCCTAGATCATTATGGTGGTTCAGGTGTTTGAAGAGTCATTTCTTGCTTTATCAATATTTATATAAGGCAGCATCTAAAAGTCCCACCTGATATTGGGGCCCCCTTGTGCAAGGTACTGTTACCAGCACAGTAGGAGAGAATCTCTGCCCCAAAGAGGCTATAGAAGTGGTGGGCAACCTGTGGCCTGTGGGCTGCACAGAACCCGTCAGGGTAATCTGCTGGTAGGCCATGAGACAGTTTGTTCACATTGACCGTCCACAAGCATGGACGGTCAATGTGACCGCCTGCAGCTCCCAGTGGCCACAGTTTGCTGTTCTCAGCCAATGGGAGCTCTGGGAAGCAGCGCGGGCTGGCCAGCAGTTCCTGCAGCTCCCGTTGGCCAGGAACAGTGAACTGGGAGCTGTGGGTGGCCGTGCCTACAGATGGTTGATGTAAACAAAGTGTCTCGCAGCCCACCAGCAAATTACCCTGACAGGCCGTGTGCGGTCCGCAGGTTGTCCACTGCTGTATTACATATCTCCTCAATAATGTTTATTGCTCCTGAAGTTGTGAGAAGTAGCTATTCATTTCTTGTCCTGGTTTGTTCTCAAAGCACTCTCAACTGATTTAAGAATCAATCATGCTGCTTTTATAGAATTTTGTTTCTAGCAAACTCCTGGGCAGGATTTTGTTTTGAGCCTATATAAATAGGTCACAACACGTTATAGTTGTCAGAGGTGGTGAATGTGAACACCTCACTGGCAACCAGTTACACGTATAAGTAGATCCATTGATTTTAGTGAAATTACCCATCTGAGTAACTGTTCTAACAGTATGAGTAAAGGGATTGAAAACTGACCCTTCATTTACAGCCTGCCTTTTGCAAGTAAATTCTGTGCACGGAATGTTTGGTGTTTCTTGGGCCCGCTACACATGCATGGCTAGCTGGAAAGAGTGATTTTTGTGTCTGCTGGATGTATAGTTAACTTCAAATGAAGTTGTTGTGAATAAAAATTCCCACCTGCTCTATAAATGGCTTGTTTGGAAAATGAAAGAGATACAGAATTACAATGTGTATGAAAAGAATGGCTGGGAGAATGCACTCATAATAAATTATGCTAGTGACTTCATCTCAATTTTCCAAATGAATAAAAGAGTATTAAGGTGTATTTACAAATCCGTAAAGACAGATTATCACTCTTGTAGCTGTCCTGTCTTAAAACGAGCACTGTGCCCACACAGAGCTCAATCACATTATCCATTGGGTCTGACATGTGGTGCTAGGTAGAGGTGATCCATTTGTGATAAATGATGCATCTTTTTGCTTCTCTGTTCATTCTAGGGTGGTTGTTTCTTTGGGCTAGGACTAACGCATCCTGTTTTGCTCAAGGATTTCTTTGGGTTTTTTGCTAGTCTGGCTTTATTTTTCTTGCATTTTTCTGGTGCTATCTCTGAGTGCTGTTGAAGGTGTTTGACAGGAACTTTTCCACAATTTGATTGTCTTGTCATTTTCTAGTGCTGCTGATGCTGTGAAGTATTTTCTGTTGAGGGAAGTTTACAAGCACATTACCCTGTTTGACAGGGACAGTGAACCATAAGGAATTATGTTCATATTGTATACAGCTGGCTTTTTATTTGCAAAGTCTAACTCTGGATTTTCATACAGCCATGTCAGTGTCACCGTTTCCTGTGCCTTTGCAAATTCCAATCAAAAATATTTGTACAGTTGTGCACACCTTTACAATTTTACTGCAGACTATCAGACCAACTTAGTACGTGAAACACAGCTGATGGGAGTAGTGTCCCACAGAACTGCCAGTCATCACAGAGGACAAGAGTGTAAATCAGGTTGCACATACATACAGCAGAAGGAAGTTTCTGAACTTCACTGATGGGGTATCTGCTAGCACACAGCCAAAACATACAAAATGCTGAACACCTTCTGGAAGGCACTGAGTGCCTTCAATTTCCTTTGACCTCAAGAAGACATGATGGTGCTTAGCCCCTCTCAGGATCAGTCTGATAATACCCCTTTACAACTGTTTTACTTTCTGTTGCCAAGCAAATCTTGTGCTTTGGCAACCCTGCTCCCTCCACCTTCCAGTTAGTCCCACTGACTGTGCAAGCATGCATTGCTGCCTCTGTCAGCCACACTAGTGTTTGGTCCACAGAAGAAGTTTAAATATTATTGCCTCCAATGAGGCTTTTGGCTCAACCAAACAAGGCTTGTGCTTTAGCCCTCAAGGTCCTGGGTTCAAACCCTGCTCTTGGCCCAAGCAAGGGATCAGTTATGCTTGTAGACTTTTTAGTTCTTATGTATCTAAATCTTGGCTAGGGAAAACATGAGAAGTAAAACGATGCAAGCCACAACAAAGCCTTGCACAAGCAGTGGTCTGAATCAGACAGCTGGTCCGATAACGTTGTGCCATGGGACATAGTACTGCAGTATAGGCAGGACTAGCTTTAGGAAGTGTGGGGCCCGATTTGAATATCCGGAGATGGTCCGGGTCTTCCACAGCATTGAAGGACTCGCCGCCAAAATGCTGCCGAAGACCCAGAGCGAGTAAAGGACCCGCTGCTGAAGTGCCGCTGAAAACTGGACCGATGCTGGGTGAGTAAAAATTAAAAAGGCACCTAATTTAGGTGCTCTTCTTTAGGGCGCAGGGCCCTTTTAGGTGTGGGGCCCAGTTCGGGGGAATCAGCCTAAAGCCAGCCCTAAGTATAGGCTATGCTGGCCAAACACAGCAAGGGACACAATGGGTTTTATGTTGCAGGAATAGACATATAGATGGCGCACAATATGGCTACTGTAATTATTGCCACCCATAGCACATGCTCATCAATACAGTTGACTGTGAACATGTTCCTCCTGTTGAGAGGAGCGGTACAGAGTGTCCTGCTGAAAGCTGTGCATCCTTCCCTCCACCACCATGATACTCAGGAAGCCCTACTGAAATACAATGGGACAACTCATGGAGTAAGGTATTTTGGAACGATGGCAGAATCTGGCCATATAATACCAAGCATTATATGTTTGCAGAGTCAAATCTTTGTGAATCCCCAAAATTATACCTTTTAAAATCATTTCATTTTCACTAGATTGGACTAAATTAGCATTAAAAACATAAAGATACAAGTCAGATGCATAGCATATTTAAATGTATATTTAATTCATGATATTTCTGTAATTCTCATTCTGGAGTGAAACCACACAATGCCTTGTAGCAGTGTATAAAACAACATATATGAGGAATTATTTGTGAGATATTAGATCTGATTTTCTCCCAGTGAAGTCAATGGAGGATTTGCCATTGAAATCCACAGGTACAGGTTCAGCCCCACAGACAAGAAGTACTGTGATCCAGTGGCTAGGGCACAGGGCTTGGAGTCTGGTTAACTGGGTTCTGTTCATGGCTTTCCTGTGTAACCTTGGGCTGTCACTTCACCTTTCCCATATTTAATATCCTGGTGACAACATTTCTTATGGTAATTGCCCAGGTTTTTTTGTTGTTGATCAGACCTTTTATTAACACATAGCTAAATCTCCGTCTAACTAGGTTTGTTATGCTAACAATCAGATTGTATCTAAGGTCATGCCTGCTTTTGGAAGTTGTGAATGTATTGTAGAGAAAGTGGACAAAAATTGGCTGGGGTGTATGCAGATTTTATATCTCTAGCTTTGTTCTTGCTGCATCTTTTGTGGGTTATTAGAAGAGACACTCAGCATTTATAGACTTATTCCTTAGTTTGATTTTTAAGCTTCTCATGCTATTTTGCAGACAAATCTCTAGCTGTTTCTTTGAGTTTGACGCTTTTGTGCTTATGGGGTCTGATCCATTGCTCATTGAAATCCATGGAAAGTCATTCATTGACTTAACAAGCCTAGTCCACAGTCTATTGGGGTACGTCTACACTGCATCGGGGAGCAAGCCTCCCAGCCTAGTGCTCTGAAGATAGCTGTGTAGACAGCACTTTGATGCAGCCTGAGCTCCAGCCCACGTGCAATGTCCGAGCATCATATTTTAGAAGTGTTAGCATGAGCCTTACTAGCACAAGTCTGTAGACCTGGGCTAGAAGGCTACCACCCCGATGCAGTGCAGACATGCACTTACAATCCAAAAGGATTCCAATTTATACCATAGCACTACTTCTGCCACCTTTGCTTATTGTTTTTAAATGTGTGTGATCGGATGGTTCTGTTTTTATGTAGCAACTATAATCTTTGTGCTCACATTGAGAATGGAAATACCTTAATGGATCCAAGGATTATAACAGAGACTGGGCAAATGCTAAAATATATATCTAGAATCTACTGTGACTGAAATATAGATATCTGGCAGCAAACATCTTGAAGAACATGTTTTGTGTTTAGCTACAACAGCATAGTATATTGAATGCAGGCAAGCGTATGCAGGCAAGTGTAGTAGATTTAATGACTCAATCAGTGCTTTGTTTACTAGCCATTAGAGATTTTTAGCAAACCAGTGACTGTAACTGACAATCTCATGAGGTCTAATAATGTGAAGGTATTAAATTATACATAATCCAGATTAATGTGTTTGTGGCTAAATGTGATCGCTTGGGCAAAATGGAACTAATTCTTGACACAATCTGTTGGATTTTTGTCCACCTCTTATTTTCATCTGTAAATACGTGGGGAGGAAATTAAAAACTATGGTATGGGCCCATTTGTGATATAGTTTTAGTTTATTATATAATACAACTTCATGAAGATTGTGGCATTTTGCAGTAATATATTTTTAGCCATTGACTTTGCCTAATTAATTTTATTGCAAGACTAATGGTGTCCCCTCTTTACAATTCCCACCATATTACAAGGATCCAGGTTCTCTGGAAAGTTGGTATAAGCATGAAAACAAGTGCATTGGATGAAAGCCCAAGTATTCAGGTAGAATGTGGGGAAAGTGGGGTGGTGAAATCCACCCCACTTTGCAAACCAGGTCTAGGGCATGCCCTCCACTGCAGCTGCTAATCTAGCCCTGTTCAAGCTGCTTGCAGACAAGGGCGGCTCTAGGGATTTTGTGGCCCCAAGCTTGGCAGGGAGGCTGCCTCCGGCAGCTTGCCTGCGGAGGGTCTGCTGGTCCCGCGGCTTTGCGGACCTCTCACAGGCACGCCACAGGCTTGGAGTGCTTTGGCCTGGAGCTTCCCCTGCTTGCAGAGGTCACTGAGGCTTCTGTATCCATGTAAATATTGATTGGCAGCCATGCCCACCCTTAGACTGCCCACAAAGTGACTTTCCTTTGAGGTTGGTGTGGATTCCAATTCTGCAGTGCATAGGGGATATACAGGCCATCTCGACTGTCTGCTCAGCCATCCACCTTCCCTGTGTAGTCTCTCTCTAGCGCTCTGGTGGGCCTTTTGCTGGCCCTCAACCCCAGTGATCAGCTTAATCTATTGTGACTACTTCTATGCTTACAGAGATTTAAACGCTAATCAATTCAGCTAGCAAATGACCAACATAATGCACATCAGTCACAGGAAAAACAGGCACCAAAGTGCTATTATTCAAATTAAACAAAGAATAATTAAAGTTAATACATTTTTGGGAAAAAAATCATTGACTCCTCAGAGGACAGATTCATTAAAGCCTTTAGAATCTCCAACTGTATTCCTCTCTGGACATACCATATGAGCATAATAAGGCAAAACATCTGCTAATTGCAAAATGTTTTATTAACGGAGGGAGAGCTGAGTCCTGCCTAATGTTTTGGTTAGGGTGGATCATTTAAGGATAACCCTGTCATGGTACAATTCCCCACTCTGAACCTTAGCATCCAAAAGATGGGGTACCAGCATGAATTCCTCTAAGCCTCATTACCAGCTTAGAACCTGTAGCACTGCCACCAACCAGGAATTCCAGTGCCTGGTACACTCTGGTCCCCCCCAAGACCTTCCCTGGGAACCCAGACCAGACCCTTGGATCTTACCACAAGGAAAGTAAAACCTTTTCCCCCACGTTTGCCTCTCCCAGGCTTCCCCTCCCTGGCGTTACCCTAATATTCACTGTGATTCAAAACTCCTTGAATCTTAAACAGAGAGGAAAATGCACCTTCTCCCTCCTTCTTTTCCCCCTCCCAGACTCTCCCTGAGAGAGAAAGTAATCCTACATAGAGAGGAATTAGCCTTCCTCCCCCTTTCCCTCCTTCTCCCCACCAATTCCCTGGTGAATCCAGACCCCGCCCCCTGGGGTCTCCACCGGAAAAAAAACCACTCAGGTTCGTTAACAAGAAAAACTTTTAATTAAAGAGAGAAAAACAGTAAAAATTGTCTTTGTAAATTTAAGATAGAATAGGTACAGGGTCTTTCAGCTTAGAACACGGATACCCTCCCAGCCTAGTATACAAGTACAAATTTAAAATCTTTTCAGCAAGAATACAAATTGAATACTCCTTCACGCGAATCACACATTTGAACTCCTCTCAGCCAAATACACATTTGCAAATAAAGAAAACAAACATAAGCCTAACTCGCCTTATCTACCTATTACTTACTATTCTGAGCACCTAAGAACCTGTATCAGGGAGATTGGAGAGAAACCTGGTTGCACGTCTGGTCACTCTCAGAACCCAGAGAGAACAACAAACAAATTCTATCAACACACACACAAACTTCCCTCCCTCAAGATTTGAAAGTATCCTGTCCCCTGATTGGTCCTCTGGTCAGGTGACAGCCAGGCTTACTGAACTTGTTAACCTTTTACAGGTAAAAGAGATATAAAGTACTTCTGTTCTATTAACTCCTACTATCTGTTTATGACAAACTCTTAATTGTGTGAACTGTATTGCCTGCCTAACTGAGTGTTAGGTCATGGAGTGGGACCATGGTCACCCCAGCCCATACAGTATTCAACACACTAATAGTGTTAATTAGATAATAATAATGACAATCCTTCAACAAAAGTGCTGGGTTGGTGAAAACACCAGACTGTTTCCCTTTTCCCTTTATGATGTTAATATTTTGTAGCTGGCTGACTTTCTTAGCCTAACAGACTGATCTTAGTGTGCCTTCTTTGAGCTCTGTTGCTGTCCCCTCCTCACCCACCTCCCAACTTATAGCACCACACAGTACCTTCAAACCACATGGGCATCTCGTACCCATTGAAAATCAAGGACAGTATAGTTTAAGCTTAACATTATTCTAGGACACCTAGGATTTTACAGCTGGTCATGCTGTATGCTACTAAGGCCTAAACTTTCCAACCTGGGTGCCTAAAGTTAGGCAATTATATTCATGTCCTGCTACCTAAATAAAATGTATCTGCAAAATGCAAAATGCAAATGTATCTGCAAAATGCATTGGCAGCACTAACGGGAGTTCCTGACTTATCTTAGCACCAAGGGGATATGCAATTTGCTTGCAGTCGTGATCGTTGCCATCTTCGATAATACTTAACTCAGCTCTTGATGAAAAGCAGACATCATTAACAAGGCTAGAATCCACCATGGGCAGGTTATCATTACCCCATCAATTTTCAAATGGAAAATCTATTTTTTTTTAACAATGCTATTTCAATGTTAGTTATCTTTTAAAAAAGAGAGAACAGAGGTTTATTTTTGGTGACCCAAGTGAAAGTCAGGGACATCCCTCTAAAAGACTGGTTTCCTAGTTCTAAATAATCAATAATTAAGGACACTTACTGGGTCAGGTTCTTAATTATCCTAACTCCACTGAAATCTCTTTTATGTTCGGGTTGCACTAGCTGATGCCTGATTTGGGTATGAATGGTGAGATACACTGAACCTGTGGCAGAGCTACAGCATCTTAAAATGAACCACAATAAAATATCATGTAAAATAGTAAGATCAGCAGAGTTGCACTGCTGACTCCAGGTCTGAATTTGGCCCCATGTGTTTGATTTACATTACACAATTGATTCAAGTGCATAGAGAACAAGCATGTAAGTTCCTGTTGAAAGCTGCATATTAAACCTAATTATGACTCCCTAAAATATAGGGTGAGTGATGTATCAGGCAACAGTGTCCTGACCTTTCAAAGGCATTAGATTGATACCCCATTTATTCAATCAGCATCAGGAGATAAGGGAGAAGGAAACGCTTTTTCCTCTGATACCAACAATCTAAGGTTTGTAGTTGGTGAAACCTGGTGAGTTACTTATACAATGCACCAACCTACTGGGTTTTAATATTTTTACCTCTGAGGTCTCAAAACATTAAGATGTACTGCTTTACTGGGTTTGCAGTTGCAGTGTATGATACCACTGACATGCATGATGTACTGTACCACACTTGTACTAGAGCCATCCAACTGGAAAGCCATAAAATAAAATAATGTGCTTGAGCAGAAAAGGTGCAGTCATTAACACCATAGGATCTCAGCCTTTAAATCTAACCCAGCAAAACATAAAATTTAGTCAGTTAAAATATTTTATAATGGTAAGGGGGGAAAACAGGTCTCCCAGCTTGGCTGAATTTTATCTTGGGATTTTTGCGTGTGCCAATGGAATTTCCCTGTATGTAGGTTTGGGGGATTGTATTTGCCTTTAGGGCTTATCTAATATAAGAATGGCCATACTGGGTCAACAAAGGTCCATCTAGTCCGGTATTCTGTCTTCCGACAGTGGCCACTGCCAGGGGCTTCAGAGGGAATGAACAGAACAGGTAGTGATCAAGTTAGGCATTTCCAGCTTCTGGCAAAATTGAGGCTAGAGACACAATCCCTGCCAATAGCCATGGATGGACCTATCCTCCATAAACTTATCTAGTTCTTTTTTTCACCCTGTTATAGTCTTGGCTTCCACAACATCCTCTGGTAAGGACATCCACAGGTTGACTGTGTGCTGTGTGAAGAAATACTTTCTTTTGTTTGTTTTAAACCTTCTGCCTTTTAATTTCATTTCGTGACCCCTAGTTCTTGTGTTATGAGAAGGAGTAAATAACACTTCCTTATTTACTTTTTTCACACCAGTCATGATTTTATAGACCTCTATGATATACTGACTTAGTTGTCTCTTTTCCAAGCTGAAAATTTCAGTCTTTTTCATCTTTCCTCATACAGAAGCTGTTCTGTACCCCTAATCATTTTTGTTGCACTTTTCTGAACATTTCCAATTCCAGTATATCTTTTTTGAGATGAGTCAACCACATCTGCATGTAGTATTCAAGATGTGGGCATACCATGGATTTATATAGAGGTAATATGATATTTTCTGTTTTATTATCTATCCCTTTCTTAATGATTAAGCAACATTCTGTTTGCTTTTTTGAATGCCAGTGCACATTGAGTGGATGTTTTCAGAGAACTATTCACAGTGACTCCAAGATCTCTCTCTTTTTAAGAGTAGAATATCAGGAACAGAAGGGACCTCAGAAGGTCATCTAGTCCACCCCCCTCTCAAAGCAGGACCAATCCCCAGACAAATTTTTGCCCCAGATCCCCACCTCAAGGATTGAACTCACAGCCCTGGGTTTAACAGGCCAATACTCAAACCACTGAGCTATCCCTCTCCCCCACTCCAGTGGTAACAGCTAATTTAGACCCCATCATTTTATATGTATAGTTGTGATTATGTTTTGCAATGTGCATTACTTTGCATTTATCTACATGGATAACATTGGTGCTTTGCTACACATACCACTATGAATTACTATTCTGTATTCAAAGCATATTTGTGCCAGATTCTAGGCATTGCATTAGTGGTGCAGTGTGATCTTACAGCTGCCCTAAATGGAAGATGAAGATTCCCCACCGTTGTGGAATCCTGGGATTATAAGAGGTCTGAACATGTTCAGACTATAGACCTGTTGTTAATTAAAATTAATTCATTCAGTATTCACTCAAAACTAATGCTTGCAGAGCTAGAAAATGAAAGATGGCATTAGCCTCAGTGGAGCAATGCCAATTTACACCAGCTGAAGATCTGGCCCATGCGGACAAAACCTAATTCACCGCTGCACTTGAACCAGGATTATTCATTTAACTCCAGTGCAATCTGGGTGTTAAGTGCTACTGAATGAGGCCTGGTCTACACTAGGAAATCAGGTCAGTATAACTACAACACTCAGCGGCGTGAAAGATCCACACCCCTGAGCAACACAGCTAAACTGACCTAAGCCCCAGTGTAGACAGTGCTAGGTCAATGGGAGAATTCTCCTGTCGACCCAGCTACCAGCTATTGGGGAGATGGAGTACCTATGCTGACAGCAGAACCCCTCCCATAGATGTAGGTCGTGTCTTCAGTGAAGGGTTTCTATAGGTATGTTAGCAACAAGAAGAAGGTCAGGGAAAATGTGGGACCCTTACTGAATGAGGGAGGCAACCTAGTGACAGATGATGTGGAAAAAACTGATGTACTCAATGCTTTTTTTGCCTTGGTCTTCACAGACAAGGTCAGCTCCCAGACTGCTGCACTAGGCAGCACAGTATGGGGAGGAGCTGAGCAGCCCCCAGTGATGAAAGAACAGGTTAAGACTATTTAGAAAAGCTGGACATGCATGAGTCCATGGGTCCAGACCTAATGCATTTAAGGGTGCTGAGGGAGTTAGCTGATGTGATTGCAGAGCCATTGGCCATTATCTCTGATAACTCATGGTGATCAGGGGAGGTCCCAGACAACTGGAAAAAAGCAAATATAGTGCTCATATTTTAAAAGGAAGAAGGAGAATCTGGGGAACTACAGACCAGTCGGCCACATCTCAGGCCCAAGAAAAATAATGAAGCATGTTCTCAAGGAATCCATTTTGAAGCACTTGGAGAAGAGAAAGGTGACCGGGAGCAATCAACATGGATTCACCAAGGGCAAGTCATGCCTGACCAACCTGATTGCCTTCTATGATGAGATAACTCACTCTGTAGATATGGGGAAAGCAGTGGATGTGATATACCTTGACTTTAGCAAAGCTTTTGATACAGTCTCCAACAGTATTCTTGACAGCAAGTTGAAGTGTGGATTGAATGAATGAACTAGAAGGTAGATAGAGAACTGGCTAGATTGTCAGGCTTGATGGGTAGTGATCAGTGTCTCGATGTCTAGTTGGCAGCCGGTATCAAGCAGAGTGTCCCAGGGGTCAGTCCTAGGGCTGGTTTTATTCAACATTTTCATTAAGGTTCTGGATGATGGGATAGATTGCACCCTCAGCAAATTCGCAGATGACACTAAGTTGGGGGAAAGGGTAGATATGCTGGAGGGTAGGGATAGGGTCCAGAGTGACCTAGAAGAATTGGAGGATTGGGCCAAAAGAAATCTGATGAGGTTCAACAAGGACAAGCGTAGGGTCCTGCACTTAGGATAGAAGAATCCCATGCACTGCTATAGACTAGGGACCGACTGGCTAAGTGGCAATTCTGCAGAAAAGGACCCAGGGATTACAGTGGATGAAAAGCTGGATATGAGTCAACAGTGTGCCCTTGTTGCCAAGAAGGCTAATGGCATATTGGGCTGCATTAGTAGAAGCACTGCCAGCAGATCGAGGGAGGTGATTATTCCCTCTATTCGGCACTGGTGAGGCCACATCTGGAGTATAGCTTCCATTTTTGTGGCCCCCACTACAGAAAGGATGTGGACAAATTGGAGAGAGTCCAGCAGAGAACAATGAAGATGATTAGGGGGCTGGGGCACAGGACTTATGAGGAGAAGCTGATGGAACTGGACTTGTTTAGTCTCCAGAAGAGAAGAGTGAGGGGGATTTGACAGCAGCCTTCAACTACATGAATGGGGGGGTTCCAAAAAGGATGGAGCTAGGCTGTTCTCAGTGGTGGCAGAAGAAAAGGAGCAATGGTCTCAAATTGGAGTGGTGGAGGTCTAGGTTGGATATTAGGAAAAAACTATTTCTCTAGGAGAGTGGTAAAGCACTGGAATGGGTTACCAAGGGAGATAGCGGAATCTCCGTCCTTAGAGGTTTTTAAGGCCCAGCTTGACAAAACCCTGGCTGGGATGGTGTTGGTCCTGATTTAAGCAGGGGGTTGGACTAGATGACCTCCTGAGATGTCTTCCAACCCTAATCTTCTGTGAATGTATGATTCTATGAAGCGCTACAGCAACACCGCTGCAGTGTTTTAAGTGTAGACAAGCCCTCAGAATGGAAGCATTTTGCACCCACTTTGCACTAGTGTAAATGACAACAACAGTAATAGTGAATCAGGCTGAAGAATGGGGGAAAAGACATCAAGGTGAGGGGGTAGGAGGCACTGGAGCTAAAAGAGAAAGTGCAGCAGTCAACTAAGACCCAAGTAAGAGACACAGGAGTAAGGAGGTTTGCTGGCAATTAAACCAATCTCTGAGCCTGTTCCTAGCATTTATTTCTTACAGCATTGTATTTTGTAGCTCGATTTTTTCTGAGGTAGGGAGTTTAAGGCTGCTATTTATATTTCAAACCCAAGTTTTTCAACCTGAAAATGAAGGAAAGAGAATTTTGCAGTTTGTAAAAAATGGCTGTAGAAAGGCTGTGATGCAGGACGCGGGCTTCTGCAGCCTCTTCTCCTCATCTCTACATTAGACTATAGAACCTTGCTGAAATATGGCATGTGATTCAAAATGAGGCAATGCCTATTGAAGCTTGATGCCTCATTTTTTATGGTCCTGATAGTGCTGGGGTGGGGCACCCTCCCTGCTAAGTGGTGGTTAGAGAATTAAGAGATCACAGGGTACTGAACAGTCCAAAGAATTATTTGTGTAAAACTCACTGAAACTCACAGTGCTGTGTCAGTTGCTGGAAAGGCTAGTGCACTAAGACATGATGCTGTTCCCACAGAAGACAACAACAAAACTTGTGTTGGCTTCAGTGGGGGAAAGGTTACATCCTACACTGCTTGTGCTGCTCTTCTCACAGAAGACACGAAGAACTGTACAACATGGACATGGAGGCATTGACTCAAATCACTGTCTCTTGACTTTAATGTCAGGAGAACTCAGACCTGCAACACATTAGGAAGATGATATGGATAAGCTTTCACTGCCATAGCCCATCCTGGATCCATGCTACAGTCCTCGCACTGGCAACACTCGTGTTCCATTTAATGGGAAATTTTCCTGCATGTTTGACCCCATGTGGACAAACAAATTCTGTCTTCAGTAACTCCACTGAATCCATTTTTGCATAAGTCTCTAGAGCTATCAGTCTGGACATTCCATAAGCACCAAGGGTGTGATCCAAAGCCCATTCAAGCCAATGGAATGGCTCACTGATTTCAGTGGGTTTTGGATCAAATCCAAATTTCATTTAATTTTAGTAACAAAAAAAGTTAATTATAGAAATAAATTATGAAGAAAAATGGCATTACGACTTCAGGGTATTTCCATTTAGATTGCTGGAGCTGTGTGTTTATCAAAGAAAAGTCTGCAATCTTTCATTGTTGAGCAAATCAACTGGTTTGAGCTTTTGCCTCTAGATATTGCATCCTATTTCAGGGTGTGAAGGTAAACTCTAAAGGCGGGAGGACAGAGGGAGGTAGGGAA
The DNA here is from genome assembly GCF_003597395.2 of Chelonoidis abingdonii. Lineage (NCBI taxonomy): Eukaryota > Metazoa > Chordata > Testudines > Testudinidae > Chelonoidis > Chelonoidis abingdonii. The sequence continues at coordinate 24,877,249 of NC_133777.1, forward strand.
CCATAATGAAACAGCCATCGTGTCTTTATAATTCAAAACACTCTACAAAAATAAAAATGTATGCCTAGAAAAAATGCCTGTAGTTTTCCCCATGAAGAATAGCAAGAGAGATAAGAAACCACATTCCTTTTCACAAAACAATCAAACATTATTTTGTTTTTCCTCACATTTTTGTTGACAGTGCCAATATTTTTAAATGACTCTTAAATGCAGCCTCTACAACCAGAACCAAATATTGCTTTCACTAACACTCAGGCAAACTCACTGAAGTCAATGGGAGTCACATTAGTATAGCTGAGAGTAAAATGTGGCACCAGAGGTGTGAAAAAGGTACACACCAGTAAAATGAAGATGGCTGCATAGATACAGCATCAAATAGACAAACATAGATACACCAGTGGCCTATATGTATGTGATTGTGTGTACGCAGTATGTACAATATGTGCATTGGCGTATTTTAAGTGTGTGTTTAGGTTCTAAAGAGATCTATATATGCTATTTGTTCAGAAAAGAAGTTTGACTGGGGTTTGCCACTAAACAAGTAGCCTTCTTGGCCAAACTGCAGAACTCAGTAATTTACTCATGTAGCTTTTAATACCCACAGTCAGAAGCTGGAACAGGGAGTGGACATAGCCGTCTTCCTGGCTACAAAATCCTCATATTGGGAAGAGATTTGTTAAAAGTGAAATGCCATGCATCATGCATTCCCATTTGTGCCGATGCTTGCTATTGTGGTTTGATAATTGCTTCCTTCCTAGCCACAGAAAATTTAGAAAGAAGACCAATAATGCCACCCACAGGTTTAGAGGCCTATTGCTAGGTTGCAATGAATTTTGAGATTTGTTTTCTTGGCTTGCTTTTAATTGGAAATCAAACATACTCACATAAGAAGAAAGCACAGTCAGACCTGGACAGATACTTTATCCAGTCTTATTATCAACTGCATAAGAATAAATAACCTTGCCCCAGTTAGCAATATTATGGTTTGGTATGCAGGTGGCTATATTCCACTGGAGGGAATTTCAAAATTCAAAATTTAAATTCCAAAATTGGGAAAAGTTTCAATAAAATGTTTTGATAATTTTTGTAAACAAAATTCCTTCACCCCTTTTTTTAATAAAACTGGCCAAAATGTTTCAAATGTTGAATGTCATCCACAAATTTGAAGATTTTTGGTGGGAGGGGTTGGAAAACAATCACCACCACACTACTGGGAATACATTTTCACAAGAGTTTACATATTCCACCCTGTCTTTTTGTCACTGGCTCTGGTGCAGAGGTTCTCCAACTGTGGGCTATGCTATCTGCAGAGCCTTTCCTAGTGGTCTGCAGAATGAAATATTGTGAGAAACAGTCAATATGGTTGGAACTGGAGCTGATCCATGAGAGCAATGGTCTCTTGCGAAGCAGTCCAAGAAATGCAGAGAATGGAGAACCCCTGGTACAGTGGCTTTTAGGTTATGTCTACATTGCATCTGGGAACAAGCCTCCCAGTCCAGATCAACAGACATGCTAAAAATAGCTGTGTAGACATTGCAGCCCAGGCTCTCAAGCTTGGGAGGGGAAGGGGATTAAGAGTCCAAGATGCAACCTCAAAACAACAACTATGCAGCTATTTTTAGCACACTGCTACAAGCCCCACCAACACAAGTCTGTGAACCCAGACCAGGAGGCTCACTCCCAGCTGCAGTATAGACATACCCTATGTGTACAATAAACATAGCTTATTTTGATGGTAATACCTCCGTTCTTTTACTCACCACATGAAACTGAAAACACAAGCATGTAACCCTTTCACAATTTAAAACAATGCCTTTCTGGCTCATGCATTAACAGAATGGTTAACTAAGGTCCACATGGCTCTGCAAATGGAAAACTGCACTGTTTTCAGTTCTTGCCCTCACCTTTACACCCGTATCTACTGCCTTCAGTGGGGCTGCCCAGGTATAATGGAAGGCAGGCAATATGGAGACAGACAGCTGGGTTCTATGGTTGCTCCTGCAAGTGGAACACCGCTAACCATTGTGTGGGGTGAGGGGGAGAGAGTATTGAAACATAAATATTGGCTTATCATCTCTCTCTCTTTTTCAGAGATTAGTCCCCAGAGCACATAGTGTTTCAGAGGTGATATGCTTGGGGTCAGATAGTGCTGCTGGAACTGAGGCCAGGTCCTTTGCTCACTTGCTCGCGCACTCTGTAAGGCATCTAAAGCCATGTAGACGGCTCTCCACGTGCTTCCTCCGGCAGGCCAGTCAGGAACAATAAAGGAAGCCCTGACATCTGCACGAATATACTACATCTCCCAGCTAGCGTTCATTTTCAGGATTCCTAGTGGCCAGCTTCACTCAGTCTGAACTCTAAATGGCCACGTAGGTCCACACAAACCCCTCCATTTTGTCCCTGTCCCTCAGACACTTGCAGAGGACAGACTGATGTGAACGCCAGCTGGTTTCTCCACCAGCGTAATTTGGAGTTTGCAGTTCTAGAGATGGCCTCTTTTCCAGACAAACTCATTCCCTGCATAACCGTTTGACATCTACATGAGCAGACACTGGGTTAGAATGTGGCCAGTGATTTGGAAGTACAGGAAAATGGCACAATGATGATCAAAGTTTATTCACTATATGTAGGATGTTTTGTACATATTAGGATAATCTAATCAAAGAAGTTGTCTGTTAAATCATTTGGGTTAAATCCTTTAAACAAGGTATGAAAGAAAAGTACTAGCCGTAACTTTGCAAGCTGAAGAGTTGATATAATGGGACACTGGATACAGTACTGAGTTTCTTCTGCAGCGGAGTAGAATGAATGCTTGTACTTTGCTGATGAATTCTGAGGCCATTCAAATCTTTCTAAAAGTTGTGAGATGTTAATGGATTTGGGATTAGATACATAACACTGTAGTTCTCTTGATTTAATAATGGATGTAATATCTAGCACTTAGACTTCAGAATTTAACCCAATATAGTATTTGCATTATCTTGGTTTATATGTTGTAAATATGCTTATTAAAATTGTTATCTGAATTATTTTAAATGTGTAGATGGCTCCTTACCATGTGAAGTCATAATTATTTGTAATATCACAGTTGGTCTTTGTGGAAATTATCATGAAATCAAAATCAGGATTAATATTAATAACTACAGGAAGGACAAATTGTCCTAAATAGATTAGATCACAGAGAAATACATGTGATGGTAGGGAAGCACTAGTAGCAGAGGGGCAAAGTTCATTCTTGTGCAAATGCCTAAAATCCATTTAAAATCTAACTTAAATCCTATTCTGGAGGCTTAAAGGGCACTTAATTGTTCTTAAGTCTTGTGAATGTCCTCTGCATAGGAGTGAATTTCCCGGATAAAACCAGTGCTGCTTCCTCATCCCCAGTGCATCACTTTAGTTTGACTACAACAGTTGTTAACACTAGTTAAAGTCTTACACATCTTTAGGATATTGTTTTGAAGGTTATTAAAATTAATGTGTATAATTTAGATGCTGTCTCTCCAGAATAATTAACAATGAGGAATTTGTACATAGTTGTCAAGGTAAATTAGAGGCATCATCTAAACAACATGAAACTGTTCTATCTGAAGTAGCTAGTGTTAAGCTGGTATAAGTTCATTAGTTCTAGAAAATACTCCTTATTTAGAAGATCTGAGTTTTTAGGAAACAACTCTCACATTAAAAACTTGAAAGCATTGCTGTTACCAAAAGGAAAGGAAAGAGAGGAGAAGGCATTTGAGTATGTGTGTATTTCTCCAGAACAAGATTAAAGAATATTTCAGATTTCACACTACTCAGAACAAAGAGTGGCTTTGTGACATGTGTGGCAATGTGTTACCTTAATTATTATATTCAGTTCTGTTGATAACCCTGAAAAACACTTACATTCATGAATCACTTTATATAATTTGGCCTGACCCAGCTCCCACTGAAGTCAGTGGAAAGGCTCCCATTGGCTTCAATGGAAGTTGGATTAGATGCGTAAGTAGTTCATGCACAGTTCTCACATACATAACTGTATGTAGGTTGTGGGTCAAAGATCAGATCCTTAACATGATTAAAGGGGGGAGGCAGACAATTTGTAACTTCTAGAACAGGCATTCTCCCTGTCTCATACCATGTACCTGTACACCTAGCACAAGGAGATCTTCATCTCAATTGGTATTTATAGGCACAATAATAAAATTAGACAGCAGAAATGCTATCGTTATGTCATTTTCCGAACAATTATATGGGAATTCAGGACGATATAACCCAGCCCTTCAGAGTTATAGTCCAGGACCTTATCCACAAGACCATGCAGCCTCTGAAGACTTATATTATTCATATTTCCTTCTACCACACTGGAACTGAAAAATTTTATGACACTCACATGCTAAATAATAATGCAAAAACCATTCCAATTGGGACAGCCGCACAATCAAAGCTCTACAGTTCATTGTAATAGCCATTCACATGCCAGATTTCATCCAGCAGAAGATGGAGACATGTTTTAATACAGAGAGAAGCAACGGCACCTGCATGGCATACATATTAAAGAACACGAATCTCAGGAAATGGTGATAAAAATTAATCAAGCCAAGTTCTGCAGCAGCCAAAATGAGGAAGTTATTTTTTCAGTAAACTCAACTTTTGAAATGACAGCCATATAGGTGATCTAGAGGACAACTTATCTGACAGTATGATTGGATTGTGCTGAAGTGAACTACCATCCATTTGATGGTTTTGCTTGACTAGCCTGTCAATGAATAAGTGTCATTGCACATGGCCTGTATATTTAGGCCTGCATCCATCATAACCAATGCTGCCTGCTTGCTCACTAAAGAAAATATGAGTTTCACTGGGAAAATAAAAGTAAATGCTGATTCATTGGGTGGTTTGGATGGCGACAGATGTTGTCAAAAGCTGTTAGTGATGAGACATGCTGAAAAGATTAAGAAGCAGAGTTCAGTTTGGATGATTGTCCAAATCTCCTTTGACCCTATCAGGTCTGCAGATTTGTACATGAAATCTTCAGAGAACACGCTCTCTCATGAAATGTCCAATACATTCTGTTTGGACCTGAAACCACAAGATCAGCTTCTTTGGTGACATCTCAGTCAGCACGACTGCATTTGGCCCCAGAAGTCTGAGGTGTGCTAAATTTAAAAAAAAAAAAGGTAAGCCAAACTTTCTGAAACTCTGAACAATTTTTTAGCATACATTCTAAGCAACGGTTTAGATCTGTGCCCAGGTTTACCTTCTACTAGACAAGAATATCACCTATTTTCTAGCTCCTGACAATAGGTAGCACCTGAAAACTAGGACAACAAAGATTTCAGTCATGAGTGGTGAGTAGGTCTGCAAAAGGAGGAAACAGGTAAAATGATAAGACAAGATTTTTGCAGGTGGCTAGTGATTTTGGGTGCCCAACTTGGGACATCTCAAAGTTGGCCTCATTTTTGGCAAATGTTGAGCACCCTCTGAAAACTGACCCCTTTGAGGTGTCTGAGGTTGAACATTCAAAATCGCTTGTCACTTTTTGAAAATCTTGGCTGCAGTATGCACACGTATACAGGCCTGGATTAACCAGCATGCACTGTGTGCACTTGCACAGGATGTCCAATCTCAGGAGGCCCTCCTGGCCACCTCTGGACCTAGGGCTGCCACTTGGCAGGTTTTTCTTGCCCCTTGCAATGTGTTGGCGGGCGGGATTCACTTGTAATTTACCAGCACATTGTAACAGGCATGCATGCACACAAAGCGAGGCTTCAGGAACTGCTTTCATTACAATGCTCAGGTCACATGGCCACTGGGAATGCAGTTGGCACAGCATCCAGGTCCCTTTCCAATGCCAGGACCGCAGCATGCAATGCGGTGGCTGAGACTCCTTCTCCTCTCAGTGCCAGAAAGATGGATGTACCCAAGGCTCGTGAGCAGGGAGGGGGACAGAGTGGGGACAGTGTGGGGAGGAAATGCTCCTGGAAGGGAACTGTAGGGGGGTGTCTCTGGGCTGAGGCTCCTGGAAGGGGTGAGCGAAGGGACTTATGGAAGGCTGACTGGGGGAATGGGAGGGAAGTGACTTTTTTCTATCTCTTGAAGGTAGCAGCCCTATCTGGGCTCCAACTACGTTTGGCCAGCCACCCCACATCATGACTCATGACACGGGCGCAGGCAGGCAGGCCAAACTTCAATGAGTGCTGTTGCAATCTGGCTTATGGGGTCACAGTGCCACTCAGGTGGGACACCCTAGACAGATGCACTGGCAGGTTTGCTGCCATAGGAGCTGGGCTTCTTCTCTTCTATGTCTAGTTTAAGGAAGATGGATGGAAGGGGCAATTTCCATAGTGCATAGGACCTCAAAATTGTTTAATCCAGCCCTGCATTTATATGCCATACCTATGACAGTTCCTAACATATGTACATATCCATGTGAAGTCAAAGCTCTTGTGCAAGAACTATGAGCACCATGGACTCAAAAGAGAAGAATACATACTGCTCCTGAATGGAAATACTCACACTAAAGAACCAAAGTTTAGACTCTTGTCACACAATTCTTGGAATTATCTCCTCGTCCTCGTGTGCTGATAGCACAGTGATGAGCAGAACTGTAGTAATTTACATCTGGGAACGACTAAAAGAAACATTATCAGCCTAATACTGTGAGTTCCTTGATTGCAGAAATCCCATTGACTTCAGCAGCAGCTCCAGGATCACGGCCTATGCCATCTTTGTGGGAAAGCAGTCGTGTGGGAGACAAAACAACTTAATCACCTGCCTGGCAAGAGTATTCTGAATTTTATCTTCAAATTAAAGAGAGTTCTGTGTCCAGCAGGAATCAGGAGAGAGGAAGGGGCAGCAGAGGAAGAGTAGAGTAGAAGAAAGAGGGGACAAAACAAAGAGATGAGAGACTTTTGGGGGGCAGACTCATGCACGAGATTTTTAGTATATGACCTTGAACTAACAAGAGACACAGAAGGACTGATTGGCAACATGGCTTCAGAGCTGTGGGGGGAGACCCAGGCCATGTAAGATTCATGTAAGATTTTAGGTAAATGATGTCACACTAGTTCATGGTTCCTCTCTTGGCAACAGTAGTCTAAGACACGTTTGTTGAGTTCCCTGAATTGGACTCAGTGATGCACAACGTTGGGTACCCCAGAGAGAAAGGAGGCACAATCAGGAAAAAGGTGATGAATAAAGCACTTAAATTTTGATCAAGAGAAGTGCTGAAAGCCATCAATTTCTACATGCTTTAGTGGGAACTGATGGTGCTCATGACCCTGCAGGACTGAGCCCTGGATCAGAGGAAAGGGTAGTACAGGTCTTCTCCCCAAAAGGTGGGGCAAAGATGTGGTCTGCAGTCAGTATGGCCAGGGACTTAGGCCTGCGCTACACTATGACTTTATGTCGAATTTAGCAGCGTTACCTCGATTTAAGCCTGGACGCATGCACATGACGAAACCCCTTTTTTCGACTTAAAGGACTCAAATCGATTTCTTTACTCCACCTCCAACGAGGGGAATAGCGCTGAAATCAGCCTTGCCGGGTCAAATTTGGGATAGTGTGGTTGCAATGTGACAGTATAGGCCTCCGGGAGCTATCCCAGAGTGTTCCACTGTGACCGCTCTGGACAGTGCTCTCAACTCAGATGCACTGGCCAGGTAGACAGGAAAAGGCCCAAGAACTTTTGAATTTAATTTCCTGTTTGGCCAGCGTGTTTGCAAAGCTCATGCAGAGCTCATCAGCATGATGTGCACATTGCCGGGGCACACTGCCAGGTCCATACTTTGTGAGAAGTCTATGACCATGTCCCTCTCATCACCACGCTGCCGTTGCCTCCTCTCCTGGTTTTGTGCGAAACAATTGTCTGTTGTTGGTCTGACAGAGGGAGGGGCAGCTGAAGACATGGCTTACAGAGAATTAAAATCAACAAAAGGGGTGGCTTTGCATCAAGGAGAAACACAAACAACTGTCACACAGAATGGCCCCCTCAAGGATTGAATTCAAAACCCTGGGTTTAGCAGGCCATTGATTTCACAAAACAAATCGAGTCAATTTCTTGTTTTGATCCATCTATCTTTTACATCTTACGCTGGCAGTAAATGGTGCAGTATGACTGCTAGCCATCGTTATCTCCTGGGTGCTCGGCAGAAGATGGGAATGACCTGGCTGAGTCAATCTCATGTCTGCCCAGGCGCCCCAACCAATCTCACCAAGGTTGGCTAAAAGAACACCCGGGAATATGACAATTATGGCTACCAGTCGTAGTGCACCATCTGCTGCCAAAAGGCAATGAGCTGATGCTGTGTAGCAATGCAGTCCTACATCTACCAGCACCCAGGAGACAGACAGTGACAGTGAACTGAGCGGGCTACATGCTTGCCATGGTATGGCGTCTGCTCAGGTAACCCAGGAAAAAAGGCGCGAAATGATTGTCTACCGTTGCTTTCATGGGAGGGAGGAAGGGAGAGGGAGGCCTGATCACATGTACCCAGAACCACCTGCAACACTGTTTTTGCCCCATCAGGCACTGGAATCTCAACCCAGAATCCCAATGGGCAGCAGAGACTGCAGGAACTGTGCGATAGCTACCCACAGCTACCGACAGTGCAACGCTCTGGAAGTTGACACTAGCCTTGGTACTGTGTACGCAGTCTGCCGACTTAACGCACTTAGAGCATTTTAGGGGGGGGGACACACACAATTGACTGTATAAAAACAGTTCTAAAAAACTGACTTCTATAAATTCGACCTAATTTCGTAATGTAGACATAGCCTAAATGTGCGAGATGTAGCTTCTAAGAGTCTTTCAACAAGACATTTAGGGTCTGGTCATGCTCCCACTGACGCCAATGGAAAAACTCCCATTGACTTCAGTGGCTCAAGCCCTTCAAGCATCTTCCCTACTTCTATTTTTAAACAAACATTATTTTTAAAAATATTTTTAAACTTCATGGGGAACCACTTTCCATTTGCACCAATAGGAGCTGCAGAAAATGTGCCACTAGTTCACTTTGTTGAACTGAAAGAGTATTACAAAACTTATCTGCTCCACTAGAAGAAAATCTGGCCAGTGCTCCCACAAGAATCAAATAAATATCTTGGCAGTCTGGGAAGCATGCATTCTGTATTCATTCACAATACAATAGATGATAAAATCTCCCATCCCAGATCATTTTGCTAATCCCCAGTGAACCAGGGAATTCTTGTTTATTAAAAAAAATAGTGGCATTCTTTTGCTAACACCATGATCGGTTCTCTGCTCCAAGAATGAGAGGATATAACATGATCTTAAAATATTCTGACTGCTAATGTTTCAAGAACATGTAGGAATCTTCAGCTCTACTCAAATGCAGAGGGAAACATATCAACAACAGATAAAGACAATAATATGGTGGAACAGTAAGCTCATTTTCTGAACTCGTTGAAGCAGTGGGTTTAATTCACTTCAGTAAGAAAGGCCTGTTATGCTGAGAGTGTTTGTATTAGGACATGTTCCAACAAACTACACTTTGATTTCATTTGCTTCTTTAAAGAAAATCTATCTAACCTTAAACGATACTAGCCTTGATGATGCCTTTCAGCCAGTACTTTTGAGTTCATTACAGGAGCTGAGTTGTTTGGCTTGCTTATCTGTAAGAGTCAGAAGTAGGCTGGCTAACACTCATGGTCCTAATCCTGCAAAGACTCATGCACATGCTTGACTTTTCACACTGAGAGGAGTCTCACTGAAGCCAATAAAACTATTCATGCTGGATAAAATTATGCATATGCATACATCTTTTTAGGATCAAGGCTGTCCTCTGTGCTGCATGATTACCATGGTGGCAGCCTATCAACGTTCCCATAATTTAATCTTTCAAAGTGCCTTCAGTATCATTTATCAGAAAGCACTGTTGTAATATACTCCCTAAAAAAAAAGTTCAAATATGTCAGCATCTGCAGATACTACTGCACGTAGCAAAGTATTCAAATGCATGTGGGTTTCCAACATCCCCTTGTTTGACAGATTAAACACCTGAAGTTGTCTGCCTTGATTAGGCTCTCCTGTCTGAATGCATTCTGGTGTCAAAGTGACCTGATCACTTACTCCAAACATCTATCAATTCCAGCCTTCAACTACAAGGGCACTGACAATTTAAGTGGCTAAATCATAGATGACTACTACTTGAAATAATTATGGCTTTTGGGGGCTATTACTTTACATTTTGCAGGGTGATGTTCAGCCTCTTAATTTGTATTTGTTCCTTAACTGTCATGGAGAACTTATTGGAGGAGAGCTAGATAATAACATGACACTGATTCCTCCTCTTTGTTTCTATTCACTTCCACAGCTGTCCAGACTCTTCATTTCAAAGAAGAGCTTGAAGGTCTGTAAAAGCAGCAGGAAATGAGGCGCCAGATTTCAGTGCCTATATGAGGGATGTCTGTAGAGGAGGAAAGGAGATGTGGCTCCAGTCCCCGAGGACTGCTGCTAAGTGAAAGAGAAATGTCCATGGGGAAAGGAATTGAGGCATCCAGATAGTATGTACAAGACAGCAGAGGACCAGAGAGATGGTCTTTGCTTTGGGGGAGAGGAGAACCAAGTGGCAGGGAAACACGTGTAGAGGCGGGGAGGAGAAGGGGTCTAGATGACAGAAGTGTATGCAGGGAAACAAAGCAACAGAGAGGAGCATTGTAGAGAACACAGAATACTTCACTAATATTGCTTTTCCATGTACTTTGGGAGCCCCTGTCCTGCTTACTCCATTATAAAACTCCAGTTATAAAAGCTGCCATGCATGAAACAGATCGTCTCTGGGTGCGTAATGTTTAAAATGATAATTTATGTCTATTCTTAAACCATCATTTCAAAATTGGCCAATGCCCAAATATGAGAATATCTGAACTCCGCTGTCTGTAGTTTGGGATCCGGACTATTCTTTTATTATCTTGAGATGGGCTCACTTACCAGCTCTCTATGAATCAGCTACCTTGCTCCCCACTTACACACTCTCTCTCTCAGGACCTCCATTCCTTAGTGGTGGGGTATAGCTAGATTGTGATAACTCCCCTCCTCCAACCCCAGGCCTCCTCTAGAAAAAACAAAAAATATTCTTACATTTTTTCCATTGAAAGAGCATACCAGCTCTTTGGTACCATGTTCTTTTTCCTAGCTTGCACCTTAGTTTGTTTATATTTCTATGGGGCTTGTATGTTGTGTTTCCTCTTTTCTCTCCTTGATGCTCATTTCCACAGAGTACTTCACCGATTAGGCTACACTGCGCTGGTCCTACCTTGCACTCTTAGGACGAAACCCTGTCCCTTGTGCATGCCATATGTGCAAGGAGCATTCTGTATCACTATGGCCCAGCCTGGAGCCAAGGCTACCCCTGGAATCCCAAGGATGGAAGTCATTACAGAGGCCCATAACCTTGTGCCTTGGCTATGAGGCCTTGAACCCTTGATAATGAGGTCCTGAGCATGTGACAGCCTTCCTGACAGCTGGGGGAGAGTTCCTCCATTGTTCACCTGAAGGGAACTAAGAAGAACAGCACAGCTGGAAGGTCCCCTGTAGCTGACAGCATCAAAAAGGTATCGTCAGGATCCAAGCCACATCCATTGGGGCATAGAACCTTTCACATTGATTTCCCCCCACCCCTAGTATCCCTGCCCATTCCTAGATCACATAGGCAGCTTTAATTTGTGGGAGACTTGTCAGAGACAATTCTGGTTCGTCCCTGGTCTCCCACAACTTTCTTGTGGGGTTTACTACAGCCCCAAGGCTATTCTCTGTGAGTCATGTGTAGGAAGAGAGGGGGACCAGGACACCCGGAGGGCCACTTAGAGGGGTGAGGAGATTGTTTGCATGAGCTCTTTGCTCTCCTGAGCAGCTTCAGACTTTAGAAACCATCTTCGCTCCCTCCATGTAGCCTCATTGTCTCCAGGACTGTCAGGCTGGTGCAGCGGCAGCCTACATGGGTCTGTGTGGCTAACATGCCCCATACACCCTGTTAAAACAGGGCCAGGACTTATTCCAACTGTCTGTGTCCTTAACTTGCCAAAAAGACCCCGTACCACACTCTTCTCCCCATCAGGCAGAGAGACAAGAGTGAAACACAATACACAATTGAGCAAGAACAGTGCCTAAAGGAAATCCAGAGACAAACCAGTTTGTATAAAGCAAGTGATCCTGCTCCCACTGAAATCAACAAGTGTTTTTCCACTGAAGTTACTGGGAGCAGGATGGGGCGGAGAGGCTGATTGAAACACCACTGAAATCAACAGGAGTCTTTGCACTAACTCATCAAGCTAAGGGTTGGGCCACAAGTCCATAATTAACAGATTCTTAGGGCACAGGAAGTGAGGCAATGGAAAATAAATAACAGCTAGAAATCGCAGACGCGTCAAATATATTTTACATAAGATCAACAACAAGCACAAACCATACTTTAGCTGTATCAGTCCGCTTCCTCCATCCTGCTCCAGGATCTGTCTCGGTCTCTGATCAATACAACAAAGGTCAGCATCTCTTGGGAGGAGGATTCCCACCTATGGAACTGAACTGTCAGTAACAGCTAGTACATTCTGAAAAGTGAATGCATTTGTCCACGCGTAGCCCTTTGACAACAAAGCTGATATTCTGAGTGGGCAGCTTAAGGCTCTGCTTTCTGTTCTTTTACGAAGCCAGAAGTGTTTTATGAAATCAGTCAGTCACTTCTGAGATCAGCAGCCTGTGGCATTGGGCTAGAAAGAGGCGAGAGCTCACACAGCAATGAAAAGTTATATAATACAACTATGCAGGTTGTTTCAGAGCTGTGTCCAATTTCCCACCCAGACATAGTTCCGCAGCACTTCAGTGAGCCCAAAGAAAGAACCTCTGAAAGACTCGCCTGCACCCTCTGTCTCTATCTTACATGTGCAGCAGCCTTTCATTTACAGCACTGTGAACTAAAAGAACATGTCAGGCATCTGGGATGTTGCTGGGCAGAGGCACTGAAGAGGGATAATAGAATGTCTGTTTGCTGAATACAAGCATTTAATGTAGGGCTGGACATTGAGAGACTCTGAGAACACAACAGGCCCCACTGAACAAAATAGTAAATTGCTCTTTGAAGTCAAGGTGACCAGGATTGGGCCTAATGGAAGTTGCAAGTTATTTATATAGGCCTTTCCTGGAGGACTCCTGATCCCCAAGTGCAGTAGAGTCCAATTACTCTTCTCTCTTGTGTAACTGGGTCCTCCCTTAGACCAATCAGCCCTGGGTTCATTATGATCCTTGACCAGATGGCAGGTGTCAGCCCTTGGCTTGCTGATCTCTGGAGCTAAACTGGATTCCCTGTGCACAGAGCCCCCATCTAGAGGCCAAGTGAATAAATTAAACACGGCCCCCCTGTGGTCTCCAGGACATTACAAATTCAAAGCAATCAAGGACCAACCAGGTTAAAAAAGGCACAAACACTTTATGACAGGAAAGAGCAGCATTAACTTGCAAGGGGTAAGGAAAGACATTGGGCAGAGGGAATAGGCAGGGGAAGCAAGAGAACTGGACATGAATGGACAGGTTATACCCACAGCCATAAATCAGACTCTCCCACAGAGAAAAGCAACCCCTCCAATAGCAAAGTGTAACCAAACTCCCGCATGGACTGTAAAAGCAAGCGGGTGCCACCCCGGAGTTCACCCGCAGGTCTCAGTAGTCCCTGTGAATGAAGCAATTTGTGCTGAACTCTGTGGACTGAACTCAGATAAGTTTGTCCAATAAAATAACCAGATCAATGCTGCCATCCTGCTCATGGCAAGGGTACGGTGCAGCACTAACGTACCTCTTCAATTCCATGTGAGCCTTCACCTGCCTGTGCACCCACTGACCAGGCCTCTGCTCCCCCCAGAGCCCCTCCCTAAGCAATGAGGGGCAACACCCCCATTACTCATGGGTATGGTTCCCCACTGCAAGGCACATCTCTTGCTCAGCAGACCAGGTCCCAGATGACTCAAACCCTGCCCTTCCTTCAGCTTCCAGAACAAGGGAGGCCTCACAGTGAGAAGCACAGACAGTCCTCTGCTAAGGAAACCCCTCATCTTTGGCTACTGTGACCCAACTTCCTTCCCCCAAACATTGTCTCTGTGCAGGCCCACATTACGTCAGGACAGGCCCAGCCACCTGCAGGCAATTCAGGGACTGCAGCTGGTTGCCTTGCTTGTCATTCAGGCTCCACCCCCAGCCCTCATAAACCTGTTCATGTCACTGGCACCTGATTAGACAGACCTTAAGGGCCCTTCTGCCACCTGGAGCCTCCAAAGTAGCCAGGGTTTCATTTATTATTTGGTTTAGATTAGCATCTAAAGCACAATACAAACACACACAGAAAGAGTCCATGTTCTGAAGTGTTTATAATCTAAATAGGCAAGCAAACAAAGAGCGATATGAGTAAACAGAGGCAAATCAATTTACCCAGGGTAACTCAGGCAGCTTATTGTTCTCAGATTTAAAGTTTAAATGCAAAATAACATTCAAACAGGTAAACTAAGACCCAACAGCAAACTCCTACAGTTGTCCATTAAAGAGACCAAAAAGCTTTCTGTTGAGTTTTCCTTAACTAGAAGATTATGAATGATTTCCATGTAAGGTTCAAGAGCTGAGCTGGACAAATATGTTGTAATAAAACCTCAGAAAAGGGGAGAACTGCCTGGAGTGGTGTTTGTTACAACCCCCAAAAAGCTACAACTGAAATGGTCATAATTGCATCAAGGAAACCTCTGACTATTTAACAGCTCCTTTCCCTATCATGGATTCCAGAGGAATAGTACTCAAACCATGCAATAAATTCAGTGGCTTTCCATGGTCTCCATGACTATATCTACACCACATACGAAGCCTGGGCTTCAACCCATATTTGAGTGCACACACAAACCAGTTTGACTCAACTTAGCAAGCATTCAAGACCTGGGTCCTAGAACTCTGCTAAGAGGGTGGGTAAGAACCCGAGTGTCACTGTGAGTCAGGTCCAAGTCTTGTCATTTCGCAGTGTGGGTGCATATCAAGCTGCAGATCCAGGTCCGAAGGTCTGTGCAGTGTAGTTTGAACACATTAGCATGGCTCTGAGATCTGGGTCCAGCAATTTTAAGCCCAGGTTTACAATCCAGTATGGATGCTCAAGCATAGGCTTGGAAACACCAAGTCTATAAGCCCAAGTCCCACAGAGCTGAATTTACAATGCAGTTTAGACATGCCCTATGTTACCTTATGCAGGCAAAAGGTATTTGTTCCAGCAGAGTTATTTCAATTTCAGCTTATTCAGACTCTGAAGTGAGACTTAGTGATGCAACCCACAGGGACTGAGGGTAACAAAAACCTATGTGAAATGGCCAAGGCACAGCTCTGCTCAAGAGTGGGTGAGTTTAAGCAAGGAAAAAAGGACAGTGACTTTTCTCTTCCTCATTCCCTCCCTGGAAAAAATGGAGCGTTGCTGTACAAAAAGAAAAATGAAAGAAAATTCATGACATTAAATATAACTTAAATAATTATTGGTGAGTAGCTGTATTCCCTGTCTAAGATGAAGTGAGCAGTGAAACATGGGAATTGCCAGACAGAATCAGATCTGTGGTCCATCTAGTCCAACATTCTGCCTCTGACAGTAGCGAGCACCAGATGCCTGATTCCTAATAGGAATTATTTCAGTCCTGAAATATGAGATTTTATTTTCCAACCAATAGGCCTTTTTTAACATTAACTATTGGATATTGTTATATAACAATCAAATCCCTCTTTGAATCTTGTTAAGTTCTTGATCTCAAGGACATCGCATGGAAATGAGTTCTGCAAACTAATTGCCCATTGTGTAATAAATTGTTTCCTTTTATCGCTTTTGAATTTGCCACCTTTCAATATCATTGAATTTCCCCTTGTTCTGGTGTTATGAAACAGGGAGAACAGAAACTCCCCATCTACATTCTCCAAGCCATAGATTATTTTATATATTTTTCTCATAACTTCTCTTATCTCCTTTCTAAGGCAAACAAACCTAGTCTTTTCAAGTCTCTTCTAGTCCGAGTTTTTTCATGCCCCAATCATTCTCAGTAGAGCTGGTTTGGAATTTTCTATCAAAATGATTTTTTCACAGAGAATGCAGTTTCTGCAAAAGCAGAAAAAATTGATTTTGCCAATATGTTTTGGTTTACCATTCAGAAAACTGAAACAAAATGTTTTGTTTGGGTCTGTTGAACCTGATTTGAAACATATTGGTTTGTTGACATGAAACTCTGTTTTGAGTCACTTTGACACTAAACTGCATCTGAGGTGCTGAGGTGCTTCAGGGAAATTATAGTTTGGGTGCTTTATGCCCCCATTCTCTCCCATGGACTAGCCTCTACAGCTGAACTATATCTCCCATGATACCATGCAGGTTCCCCTCTCACTGGACCACATGATGCATCATGAGAGTCCAAATCTACATTTTTCAGAACTTTCCCTTCAGCAAAAATCTTTGATATTTTGACTTGTCCCAAATTCAAGATGAAAACAAATGTCAAAATATCAGAATTTCCCACAGGACAGAAATTCAAATGCTCACTCAGCTCTTAATGAGACACTGTTATTGGGCCTACAAATTTACTCTAATTGTGAGCTCAACTGCAAAAAGTGACTGAAAGTTCATAAACTGTAACAATAACCTATAACAATAAATGTTTATGAGAGAAGATACACCAGGAAGACTAAATTAGTCCCAACGAAAAGGCTTCTGATATAACTCATTAAGATCAGGCCTGGTAAACAAGAGAAGTGTGGGACCAGAGATCAATGAACCAAAACTGGTGTCTCGGAAATTAGGCCTAACTGGTGGACAAAATAATGAGGGACCAGGTTATTCTGCCCATCACTCCCTTTTGGGAGCCTTAAAAAGAGAGAATTTGAAGGAGGGAAGCCAGCTAACATGA
Source organism: Chelonoidis abingdonii (assembly GCF_003597395.2). NCBI lineage: Eukaryota > Metazoa > Chordata > Testudines > Testudinidae > Chelonoidis > Chelonoidis abingdonii. The sequence continues at coordinate 24,894,148 of NC_133777.1, forward strand.
CTATGGCTGACTGAAAAGAGGATGCAAATGCTGGTTGACAAAAAGGCAAGCAAACAGGAAGAAGCGAGCTTCACCATCATGGCTGTCATGCCCACTGTCTCTGGGGATCCTGGACCATCTTTGTCCTAATCCTGAGAAATGTCTTCTAGACCAGGCCAGAGAGAGGGACTCAGATGATATCGCCACCTCCAGAAGTTCTGGCTAAATCTCAAATACCACCCAGGATGTAACTCTTTATCAACCTCCCCTCCCCTTGGGTGTCTTTTCCTTCCCCACCTTATTTCTTCCCTTTCCTATCCCTCATCCTTTTGCCTTCTGTTTAAGAATCTGGTTTAGCCAAACAAAACTGTATATTTTGCAACATTGCTGTAAGCTGGAGACCAGCAAGAGGCAGCTAACAGCTATGCCCCAAATACCCCCACACTGGTACAAGTTTGCCAGGTTTCGGAGTGGGTTATAAGACAATGTGCTGTGCCTGTGTTTTTCCAGCAGCAAGGCAACAAATGAGAGTCAACACCAAATACAGATGCTGCATTTTCTATCTTTGCTGTTCTTTTCTTCTCCCTTTTGCATGTGTTTATTTTATTTTGTCTTCTAGGAAATGGGATTGGAGTTTAACTACAACAGCAATAACCACAACTCCAGCCCATCTCAAGTAACTCCTTCTCTTTTCCCCAAAGGACAGTTATTACCAAGTTTAATACTCTCTAACAGACTGTCAAACAATGGGGGGCTGATTTAAAAACCTTCTCCAGCTAAAGGGAAAGAGAACAAGAAATGCTGAAATTAAAGCCTTATTTAATATTCTATATTTAAAATGCTTTAAACTGTTTTTCTTTTCTTTTTTCTGTATTTTTAATGAAAGGTGGGGAAGAATTTATAACATGTTTACCCTCGTACTAAGCAGGTTGAGGTTTCTGTATATGACTTTCTGTCCTCTCAAATCTGGTTATCTTTACACTGGCTAGTGGCCCCATTGCTATATATACCCCTTTATGTCTCCATAGAGGAGAAAGATGGGGAGTCATGTCCGTGAAGAGTTTTCAGAGATCAAAGTTTGAAGATGGGTCATTCAAGTGAAACTGAGTTTTTCTGTTGGGCTAGTAAGATGATCAAATATATTAATGTTCACAAGAGCGGGTTCAGCCACTTTCATGTCTTTAATTCAAAAGGCAAATTTTCCCATTGGTTACAAAATTATGTATTCACTCTTACGAACCACAGCCCACGGGAGCTGCAGGTGGCCATGCAAATGTAAACAAACTGTCTGGCCACCCGCCAGCAGATTACCCTGATGGGCCACGTGTGGCCCATGGGCCACAGATTGCCCACCACTGCTCTAGATTCACAAAACTGCTGGGATCAAAGACATCCCTGGTGAATTCCATTGGAATCTCACAGCCAAGGATAAATTAATACCATTAATGGTTACCTCATCCTTCACAGGTACTGTGTTCTCCTCAGTCCCTGGACCCCTCACACTCTCTAGGGATAGGATTGCCTTGCTATCTGTCCACCTCCCTCTGCAGTGGGACTGGCCTGCTAACTCCAACCTGAGCAGCCAAATCCTTAGTATGGAGGCAGAAGCAGAGATGCTGACAGGACTTAGCCCCCCTCAAATTTTTTCTAAAATGATGCCCCTGATTTCCAGCAGTAACCCATTCCTACTCCTCAATCAGGCATAGCGCTGCACATTTCTGGTCCATTAGGATCATGTGTACCATGAAATCTTTCCTAGCCTTGTTTTGTGCTTGCTTCATTTTATCACCTTTAATAATATTGGCACTATATTTAGCGATGAGCCATCCTCAAAATGTTTGGGGTTCAAGCTGTCTTTGGAGTGATTGATGGTTGTATGGATTCACTCTCCATGAATTTTGCTTTGAATTTCAGGCATGAACAAAAGCATACCTCAATTACTTGCCTGCTTTCAGGTCAAGATAGTAGAGGAAAGTGAGCTGCTAAATTCAAATCCAACTTTCCCAATATTCTGGGTGTGCAGAGCTGAGATTATGATTCAGGTTTAGCTCTAGTTGAACATGGGAAAATTTCATGCCCTTTCCTAGGGCATCCACCTGGAAGCACATATCTGTCAGGCTTGGTCAAATCTACTTGACATGTGCTCCAGGATCTCTGAAAGGTTTGAGAATCTCAGCGAGTTTGGGATTTTGTTATGAAAGTTTCACATCATTCTAGTTTTAAATCAGGCATGTCAGAAAACAACAACATGGTTGTTAAGTTAATACAGCTTTAACGCAGCTGCCTCCTAGTGTGATTAGATAGTTTGACTCAAACCCTGAAGTCTGAAAACAATATCAGAATTCATTTAAGAAAATAAGTCTGCTTACAATCAAATGGCATAACACTCTGTGAGAGACTCAGCTTCGCAGGCTAGCCCCCAGGGTCCCAAATGGTAAGCTTTCTCTCTGTGAAAAATTAATTTACATTTTATCCAGTGTCTGAACACTGAACAACTATACACTTTACTGAAATGCTATTTCTTTTTATATCTGTATGGAACAGCTTAAGGGGGAAGAGGAAAAAAAGAAGAAAACATTCAGTGCTGTCACTTTGGGAAGCTTTTGTTGTAATCAACTTACAACTTATTTTGTTGATGTAAGCAGAGTCAGGATGAGCTGTACCCTGACATCTGGTGGTGAAGTATGGGAAGTGTGGAAAGAATGTCTGGAATGCAAAATCTCAAATATTTGCATAGGCTCGCCTAACCCATCCCAGACTGCCGAGCTGTGGGTGCTTTGTGACAGAAATGACTCAACCTCAGTTGGGTGGTACTTGCTAGACAAGGGACATGGGTTCCAAAACCCTGTGAAGGGAGAGAGGTTGGGGACAGGTACTTGTGCCTGGTGGTGCAGGCTCCTTGTGGAGCTAGAAGCATCAGTTGCACCTCCTCCTCTCTCCACTGTGGAATGTCAGAGTTGATTTTTTTTATTCCCTTAAGACTCTAGATACAGGTTGCTGAGCTGAACTCACTTTGGGCTAATGGTGCAATAGCACTGGGCTCCCCTACTATGTGCTGAGATCACAAAAGAGCTGAAATCACAAAAGAGCTGAAATTACTGAGCTGGGAGCACTGAGTACTGTGCTAACTAGTGGGGGAGCCTGAAGCTATACTGTGGAACAGAGCAGCTGGCGGAGTGGAGCAGTTTATGGGGATGGCTGGAGCGGACCACAGGACAGCTGGTGGAGTGGAGCGGCTGGCAGAGCGGAGTAGCTGTGGGGCGTGTGGAGCAGCCCACAGAGCGAGCGGAGCCGAGCAGTTTGCTGGGACAACTGGAGCAGCTCACGAGGCAGCTGGTGGAGCGGAGCAGTTTGTGAGGACGGCCGGAGGAGCAGAGTGGAGCGGCTGGTAAGGCGGAGCAGTTCGTGGAGAAGGCGGAAGCAGAACCCACGGAGAGGCAGGGCAGTTGGCCCTGGACCACGTAAGGTGCCCCTTTCACCCAGGCTGGGGGGAGGGACCTCTACAGATAGACTCTTGAATTCTGTGGTGGCATTGACCAGAGACTTTTGGGTTGTTGGACTTTGGAGTGATTGGACTTAAGACCCTAAGGGGAAAAGGACATTGCCAAATGTACTTGGGGGGTGGTTATGGTTTGTGTTATAACTCTGTTTGTGGTGTTTCTCCAATGGGATGCCGCATTGTTTCCTTCCTTTATTAAAAAGATTTCGCTACACTCAGACTCCGTGCTTGCGAGAGGGGAAGTATTGCCTCCTAGAGGCGCCCAGGAGGGTATGGTATGTAAGTGTCCCAGGTCACTGGGTGGGGGCTCGAGCCGGTTATGCCTTGTGTTATTGAAACGGAACCCCTGGATACTGAACCCGGCCCTTGTTGCTGCCAACTCAGAGGGGCAGAAGGGTTACATTAGCATTTTCCATACAGTGCCACTGCAGCTTAGTGATTACAACCACCTCATGACTTGGACTGATCCTGCCACACTGAAGTCAGTAGAAGTTTAGCCACTGACTTCAGTGAGCGCAGGATCAAGCTCTTTGCAAGGCATCACATTTTATCTGGAAGATTTTAAAGAATCGATGGCTCTTTGGAAAACGTAAACATAAAAATTAGACTTCTGAACAGAGATGATACGGCTCCTGTAGTATTCCCTCCCCCAAGGTTTGGTCCTATTGAATACACACATTTCTAAAATGTGTCGTATTTGCCTGCCACGCACACTGTACAGTATGTGGTTTGAATTACTGGAGCAATAATGATGAGCTAACATTAAAGGCATGTCTACACAGGAGAAGGTGTGCATGGGCTAGCCTACCCAAGCTAGCTTGAAGCCATCTAGAGTATGTAACAATAGCAGTGAAGCCAACACAGCCTTCAGAGAGGGCTAGTGAGCCAAGTACATACCTAGGGGCTGGGCTGGGTTTCTACTCCCAAACTGATGCCCACCTGGTGCTTTCTTCACTGCTATAGTTCCCACGCTAGCTGGATTCAAGCTAGCTTGGGTAGGTTAGCCTGTGCCCAGCTTGTGCTGTGTAGACACACCCTTCCATAACACCTGTCCCTATTGAAAACCTGCAAGCTCTTTTACATACATTGGTCTTGTAGGTAAAGCACTGGACTGGGACTTTGGAGATCTGAGCTCAGTTCAGTTTAGGTTGTTTAAACGCAACTTTTAAGTTTGTTTGGGGTTTTTTTCCCATTCCAGTTGAAGAGAAGTGAACCAGTTTGTACACAAGAGGATCTGGCCTGAACATTTTCCTAAAACTCAAACCTCTGAGGCAGGGATGCATGTAGCCTCCAGATTCAGTGGATGCAGAGGGGAGGCCCAGGAGGAAGAGGAGGCAGCAACACTACCCAACACTGCCTGCTCCTGTCCACCAGGGCTAGACCCAACTCCCTGCTCCAATTGTTGTGACCTGGTACACAGGGTTGCCACGCACTTAGATTTGGCTCAGCCTTTCAGTCAGGCATGACAGAAGGGCAGCCAGGCCAAACCTGAGTGGCACTGCAACCCCTTGCCACCCACTGCCATGCACTGTGACCCCATGGATTGCACCCATAAACCCATGCTAAAGCTACCCTTGATCTGAGGTTAGAAACAAGTTATTTTAAAAGGAATTCTTCTGACCTTTCTAATATCAGTCTCAATGAGAGAGAGTGCAGCATGACAAACCATACAGCGAGCAGTTTGCATTGACTCACACACTGCCACATCTCCATTTAAAGATGCAGTACCCAGAAAACTAAATCAGAACACACGTGCATTTATAGGTATGTTACACTCATAACATTCCCACCAGAGAGCCCACCTCCTGACCACAGTGAATACTTCAGATAAACATCCAAATTAAATCTCTTTATAAAGGCAGGCTTACACTAGTTCTACTCTCTATTAGACGGAAATACCCCTGCTGTTCATATAGGCATATTAAGGGCTATATTCACAGTATAGAGCATGGATATGTACCTGTGTGACTCCCATTAGCAGCTAAATACACCGTATATGCTACTGAAAACTTTTCACTAAATCTTAGTGCTCTCATTCCAGTTGGTGCCTTAATAGTAGATACAGTCCTTTGTTTGCAGTCTGGCTTTCGCTGCTGAATTTCTTCGCCTTGCCTGAGGAGCTTAAGATTTCTTCTTTCCTTATTGCTGAAGGAGAAATATTTACTCTACAATAAGTGGACTCAACTGCTGCCTTAAAAGTTTAACTTATTTTAAAATGGGTCTGGAATAGATTGCCAGTACTACAAGCCCTGAAGCTTTATTTCAGTAGAGGCTAGAAATCAATGGTAATGATAGACTTCTTTAAGTAGGTGCACTTATATGCTGTTAAATAAGTCTAGACATTAAAGAGCCATGTTATCTATGTAGTTCTGATTGCCACACATCATACAATCATGCAGGAGGACACCAGGTACAAAGTGACCTGAAGATTCCTGTTTCCTGGACAAAAGAGACTGTGATTCTCAAACAGGGGATGTAGAAATAAGATCCTGCTACTCCCGTTACAGTTTGGCTGGAGAGGGTAGATGGGGATGATACATCTGGTTATTCAAAGATATTTTCATGATTAAACATGGTGGTTGAGAGTCAGACACCCAATTCCTTAAACACCTCTGAAAATCTCCACTGGTCAGTTTGCGCTGCTGTTATTCACTGACTCATGTTATTCGTTGTTTGAGTATTTGGATGGTCACCAGTTTATGCACATCCAAAATGTTTCACAAGCTGCTGGGCAAAATACCTGTTTGTCTGAAAACTCACATGGAAAGAACATTATTTGTTACAGGACATTCTCTCAATTAAGCTCCTTCAGTCGGGAAGCAGAAAAGACGGTTACTCACCTTTGTAACTGTTGTTCTTCGAGATGTGTTGCTCATATCCATTCCAGTTAGGTGTGCGCGCGCCGTGTGCACGTTCGTCGGAAGATTTTTACCCTAGCAACACTCGGTGGGTCGGCAGGGCGCCCCCTGGAGTGGCGCCGCTA
>NC_133777.1:24906770-25004855 GCF_003597395.2 Chelonoidis abingdonii
AAGAAGGAACTGAAGGGCGGCTGGGTCGGCAGGGGTATATATCCGGCACCATAGCGGCGCCACTCCAGGGGGCGCCCTGCCGACCCACCGAGTGTTGCTAGGGTAAAAATCTTCCGACGAACGTGCACGCGACGCGCGCACACCTAACTGGAATGGATATGAGCAAGCACTCGAAGAAGAAACAATGTTACATGCCTAATGTGATTGGCCACAGCAAATAGCCAAAGTCAATGGAGTTAGTGAGCAACCCATCGGCTGAAATTTGGGGGCATACACTAATCAGCAAATACTTGTGAATAACAAAAGACATTCTCAGAACCCAGGAGTGGTTTGCGAATGATTCATAAGCAGAGACCAGGGCATAAATTCACTGGATATTTTATTAGTAGTACACATTTTGTTTAGCTCTGGAGGGTTAATATAAGAAGGGAAGGGAATGATGAACCTGAGAAGTGCAGTGGATGAAGAGAAGATTTTCTTGGACTGGTTGTTTTTGCTGTAAGTCCCTCATCCCTTGGTAAGGGATGATATAAAAACAGAGCACTCACTCCAACATCTAAAGCCATCTATCTCTGTCAGTATTTGCCCCATTCACTCTGGTGTTTAGGTGCCAGCTAGCAAGCACGCAATCTTTGAGAAAGCAACTTTGGGGCTAGACAGGTTTCTGATACTCTGGTGGTGTTTTCTGCTCCCCTTGTGTTAGTTACAAATGAGAGATGAATGTGGTGTTTATTCAGCTGTTCTTTGGATAACTTTCCAGACGATAGGTATAACTCTTAAATTCATCTATCCTCAGAATGATACATTGTTCCAGCTGTAATGGATCCTTCCTATAGGAAGCAGATAATATTGGCTGGGTGAAGCAAAGACCATGGAAGAAGCAGAGACCACTAATATAACTTTCGCCGACAGTAAGTAATTCCATGAGTGCATGTGAAGCCGTGAAATGATAGAGAGAGATGGAAGATTCAGTTATGAAGTTGCTGATTGCTGAACTATTATTTCCATTACTACTAATAAAACTAATACCACTTCATTTGTATTACAGTAGTAGAGTAGACCTACAGGTCCCAACTGAGATTGGATCCCCGTTATACCAAGCAATAGGGCAGATATCATGACCTCACCATCACCAGTACGGATAGAGGATTATGTTCTAACCAATGTAGAAACATTCACATACTTGGGCAGCACTATTAGCCAGGATGGTGGAACAGGCCAGGACTTCTTGAACAAAATCAATAAAGCCAGAAACACCTTCAGGAGCTTAAATACAGTCTGGAATTCATCAAAATACTACATCAAAACCAAACTCAAGATTTATCAGAGCTGCATACTTTCAACACTACTGTATAGTGCAGAATGCTGGGGAATGAGAAAGTATGACATGTCCAAACTGTCTTCATTCCATACAACCTACATCAGAAAAATTCTCCGTATCTCTTAGCCCAGAACAATCTCAAACCAAGATCTATTGACACAATAAGATCAGAGCACCATCATTGCCAGGAGACGCTGGAGATGGATTGGCCATGTGCTTTGGATGGAAACTGATTCCATCATCAGAGTAGCAATAAGATGGACACCTGAAGGCAAGCAAAAACAAGGCCTCCCAAAAACAACATGGCGAAGAGCTGTGGAACCCAAGCTGAAAAACCTGGGGCACAGCTGGGGAACCATTGAAAGATTTGCCAGAAACAGACAGGAGTGAAGGAGTTTCATCACTGTCCTAAACGTCAGAGGTGTAATAAGAACATGCTGATGATCCCAAGCACTGTACAAACACAAAATGAGAGGCAGTGCCTGTCTCAAAGAGCTTGCAGTCTAGATAGACCAGGCAGACAAAATGTGAGAGGGGAAGTGGAGAGGTGAAGTGATATGGCCCAGGTGAGCTGAAGAGAGATTTTGCTGAAGTTATACCTGCAGGCCGTGTGACATTTCCTCTCCAACAATTGAGGACAACCAGACAAAGAAATTATCTCTATCAAACAGCAAGGGAGAATTAGGACATGCTCCTGCTCCCATGGAAGTGAGTGGTAATGTCCCCATCGACTCCAACAGGAATCAGTTCTTAGGCTTTTACCCTTCCCATCCATTATTCTCTCTCCTTCTCTTTCTCTCTGTCTCATACACACACACACAATAACACAACCAATCTGCTGTTGGGAGTAAATCAAAATATACCTGCTTCATTGTTAAAGGTACATTAACATAGAACCAAATGTGCTAATAAGTGAGGGAACCAGCTCAGAGGAAAGAACAACTGACCTGCACGGATTTGGCAGTGGAATAAAAAGGTTATTTTGACACACTGGAAATGAGCATGCAACTCCAGAGAGGTGGCAGAACGTAGTGACTAACAATATTAGTCGTTCTGCATATCACATTCCTATTTTTAAAAAAGAAGTGAAGAAAACCTGACACTAGTACTACATAAGCATCTTTGGGTGTTATTTAACCACAGGAAGAAATATTTTGAGAAGCAGGCAAAGGGTCCGTGAAAGAACATGCTGGCCCAAATCCTCAATGTTTTTAGGTGCCTCACTGCTGGGGGTTAAGAGCCTCCACAACTTTGAGGATTTGGGCCCACTGTGGTGGATGTAGCTATGCAGCTGAAAAGAGAGATTAGTCTGTTTTCTGCATACCACACACCTTTAAATGCGGTGGTCTCCCCACGCCTGCTGCTGTCATTCTGTGCTTCCATTCAGACTCAGAATGCTACAAAGGAGAAAACAGCTTGCTTGCTCTCAGAGGTTTTTACAAATATGTTTTGCTTTTTGTGCATGGGAAAAATAAACATTGTTGCTCTGGCAAATAGGAAATAAATGTTTGACCCAGAACATCAGTCTGAATTAGATGTCACAGACACAGCAGATCATGTCAGCTCCTTTTCTTCACCTTTTTATTCACATTAAGAGCCCAGTTCTGATAACCGTATTACACTAAGTACCTCATTCCACCAGAAGTCCCATTGCACAGAGTAAGGGACTATTCAACATATGGGAAGGTGCAGAATTAACTCTTTATATTCAGATATAGGCAGAGAAAAGTGCCTATTCAGTTGTGAAAGATTTTTTCACTAAACTTATATGATCCATTAAATAAAACTTTACAGCAAAGTACATCTATTCATCATTTAGGGCCGGATTCTGATAAACCTTATTCACAATTAACTAACTTACTCTGAGTGTTCCCACTGAAATTAATGGAGCTACTCGTGGAGTAAGGTGCTACTCATTGTGACTAAAGGTATCAGAATTGAGGGACCAGATCCTCAGTTGACGTAAATTTAAATTTACAACATCTGAGAATCCAGCCCCATAAGCTTTCCAAATGCAATCCTTTCATGAATCTCATCCCACATACAGACCTCCTATAACAAACCCCTCTTTGTGTGAAGACTACCACTGCTTGGTCTTTAATGCCAAGGCTGCTGGTGGTTGGAACCCAAAAGTTTACATGTCTGCATATTCATACACATAATGTTGCAGATGCAAAAGGAAGAGGAGCCATGGATTACCAAGCTCTTGTGTCATATGCTATAAACCAATCACAGAAGAAATTAAAATATTAACATTGGAAAATGACTTTGCTTTTCTTTCCCAGATAATATATCTATATGAGAAACAAATGTGCTGCATTAAAATCAGAGCCCCAGACATCACCATCATCTGCCTCTGCTTTGAGGCATTTAAGAGATTCCATGATTTGGCCTCCATGAGGTTGGCACTTCTGATAAACAGACACAGCAGGTTTAAATATTACATTATCTCCCAGCCAGACTACACTGTTGGCAATTGAAATTGACCAGCCAAAAAATTATAATAGACTTCATTAAGTTGCCCCGCTCTTCAGATTTATATGATCCATTATTCCATTTGCCACTAATGACCTAGGATTCTTTCATCTTTGTCCCAGTGGATTTTTCTGCCGTTTTGCATTTTAATTCATCTTGTCTTCAAGAAAGACACAGTCAAACTGTAAACAATAAATAAATCAAACAAAATAAATGTGTGAGTCTTTTGTTTCTACTCACGAGCAAAGGGCATTTCATTTTGAGAAGACTGTTGTATTCTATTCATTCGGGAGAGCTACTGAGAAACAACCAATGACTAGAGTTATACCATATGCCTATTGTTTAGCCTCAGGAACAGTAGGAAAATGCCACCTTTCCATAAACGTTAGTTAAGGTGACAGTTCTGAAAATGAAACAGACTGAACAATCCTTATCAGAAAAGACTGCAATATCCTGGTGTAGTATCCCAATTACACTCTATTTGGTATGCTACTTTCTCTTTTCTTAAAGGGATGACAGATTATACAGGGTATTTCTAATAAGCAAAGTACTTTGTCCTGGTTGGAGAAGTACATGCATAGATACTACAGTAACTGGTACTGGAACTACAAGAGGTAGATTACATAGACAGGTTAGTCTTCAACTATCAGTTACAAGAATTCTAGCATTTTCCTCTGAAGCATCTAGTGCTGGCCACTGTCAGAGACAGGATTCTGGGCTAAATGAATGACTGGTCCAGTTCTATCAGGCAATTCCTATGTTCCTGAGAAATTAGGCTTTAGTCATGACATCATTCATTTCTCTCTTTACCCTTCCAAAGGCATGCTCATGTAGTGGTTTAATACCATTATAATTAGCTGTAAATGAATTTCTTTTGAGAAATTTCAGCCATGTCCTGACTGGGTCATGACGAGCCACTGAGCTGTAAACCATTCCTAAAGCACGGTGCATGTCATGCAAAAGCAAGCATGTAGCATTTCCAAAATCCTTGCTAAATGAGCCGATGTACATCAACTCGAGTCATTTTCCAACTTTGGGTTGCGCTGCACAGATACAACAATCTCATTGTACGGCTGCTACTTGAGAAGTCTCTTAATGCCTGTCAGAATTATATCTTGTAGCAACACTTTGGCACAGCGAAAAAAAAACTTTCAGGTAACTTATTTCTCACCAGTTTGCAGCTTTACAGACACTAGCAAACTCATTTCCTTGCCTCCTACTCATGTTTACATATTTCTTTGTCCTTCTAGTGCTGTGCAAAATGAATTGCTATGTGCTTTTCTTCAATAAATACAAACCATCACTTGATTCTTTTGCTGGTCAAATAATGCTAAAGGAGTTAGTGCATTTGAATTTCTTCCTACAACCCAGGCTCTGTGCAGACAGGCAATTCCCATTACAGCAACGGCCAAATCAAAGGGAGAATAAATTCCTTCATCAAATCTTGTCTGCTACTCATTCCCAAGAAGGACGTTTTATTGTGGGCAAAATTATACAGAATGTACAAATAAAAGTTGTGGAGTGGAGCAGGTTGGTTATGCACAGATACACTAAAGGCAGGGGCTGATTCAGGTAGAATGGATTTAAGGGGGTGCAGAGTCCATGAGCTGATGTTCCAGATGGGGTGAACTGCACCCTAGTTGTGAACATCCATGTGATGAGGCTTTGGGAAAGGTATCTGTCACTCCAGCTGATGCTGACATGTATGACATGACTGAAATAGAAGGCCAGCCTCCCAAGCTGGCACTATGGCAGCCATACTCTGTTAGGATGGCTACTATTAGTCAATCCCCATGCTTCTGAGAAGTGCTGGGATTGGCGGACAGGTGGCTAGGCACCATCTATGGAAAGCAGTGCTAGGCAAGTTATTTGCTGCCCATTTTCCTCCTAGTTAAGTTTCAGTCATCCAGGCAGGGAACAGAAACAGGAAATCAGTAACACTGCACAAATAGCTACTTGTTAAACTGTGCTGTTGGCAAGCAACCTACAGAGTGAGACTTGCTTGCCTAGTAGTTCAGCTGAGAATAGTTCCACGTTTATGAACAATCCACAAACAGAAACAAAGGGCTTTCCTGGCAATTTATAGTATTCACAGCTAATGACCCAATCAGCCCTAGTCCCACCTGGTCTTCCACTGACTTCACCTCATAGCGCCCATCTGACTGCCACTCCTACAGCACTTATTGAGAACACAGCACCATGTTTTCTCACTGCTCTGTTTCCATTTGACTGAGGCTGCCTTCAGGGAGCCTGTTAAGACTTTATCTTGGGTTTTACCCTGGGTACCACACTTCCTCCGACAGCCTTGTTCTTGCTGGTATCCGTGCTCAGTCACCATCTGCTCTTTGGGGATTCTGGGTAAAATGTTCAAAAGAATGTAAGTGCCTTAGGTCCCTAAATCAAGTAGGTGCTTTTGAAAATTTTACCCTCATTTTCATGTTTTAATCTGGCAACAGATTCAGCCTTTGTCAGGGGTGTCTTCAGAATGTGATACTTATCCATATGATTTGTATTACTATAGATCCTGGGAGCCCCAGTCAGGAAGCAAGACCCCATTTTGCTAGGCACTGCACAAACCACCACCAATCTATCATCCCTCACCAATGAAGTCAGACCCTGCCTCCAAACTGCTCATAGTCTACACTTGCTCTGTCATCTCAGGACCTCTCTCCCCAGTGGTAGCAAATACCCTACAAGAAAAATAGAAAATATATTTTTTCTTCCTTTTTTCCTCTTTCTCCTGAAAATTAACTTAACTCAGAAAACAATCCACACGGTGATCACAATCAAAACACCAAAGAGAATCCTTAAAAAACCAAAAAACAAAACAAAAAAAAAACCCCACCACAGTAAGCATTAGAAAGTGATAAGTTACAAAGTGGGTAGACAATAATCATTCCAACAAATTCAGACTAAAATCTGATTATCTAAACTCATATGTCAGCTCTAAAATGGTTTTATTTGAGTATACGACTCTTTGTATAATGTCAATGTCACTCCATTGTACATAAAAAAGCAACTTTACATGCTGTAACATGAGCGAGGTTGACACTATGTCATTTTTTTTCCTCCAGTATATGGCTAACATCAATTTGGATAGTGAAAATTCAATTTGAAAAGTTTACTTTTAAAAGGACACTTGTCAATGCTGACTGGCCTAAAGCTTAACCTCCTCTTAAACGTAAATACTTTATAGTCTTATCCCTCTGAAATTATAGATATATAAATAGGCCAATATATTAATAATGGTATCCAATACAGAGAGAATAATTCTGAGCCCACAATTAAATGCATCCATTTAGAAGCCTGGCCACCTATTACATCCATAAATCAGGTGTTTTGGTATTTACACAATAGTGCCTACAACAGAGGTTGGCAACCTCTGGCACGTGGCTCGCCAGGGTAAGCACCCTGGTGGGCCGGGCCAGTTTGTTTACCTGCTGTGTCAGCAGGTTCGGCGGACCACGGCTCCCACTGGCCGCAGTTCGCCATCCCAGGCCAATGTGGGAGGCTGCGGCCAGCACATCCCTCAGGCAGTGGTACTTCCTGCTGCCCCCATTGGCCTGGAAAAGCGAACCACAGCCAGTGGGAGCTGCGGTCCACTGAACCTGCCATTGCGGCAGGTAAACAAACTGGCCTGGCCCGCCATGTGCTTACCCTCGCGAACCATGTGCCAGAGGTTGCCAACCCCTGGCCTACAATAGTGCCTAGATTATGGCTTAAAAGAAAGGTAAATAAAGGGATGGTCTTGTAGAGAAAGCACTGGCCAGGGATTCAGGAGAGCTGGGTTCAACTTCTAGTTCTGCCACAGCCTTCCTATTTGACCTGGGACACATTACTTTAGGCCCAGAAACAGCAAAGCTCTTAAGCATGTGCTTAAATCCCATGGAATGTAAGTATTTTGCTGCATTAGGGCCAAGATCTCCATACCTCAATTTACCATCGATAAAATGGGGATATTATTATTTTTCTCTCACCCTTTGTCTGCCTTGCCTACATTGTCTGTAAGCTATGAGGCAGGGATTTTACTATGTCTGTACAGAGCCTAGTACAATGGGGCCTTGATCTCCACTGGGGCCTCTAAGCACAGTTATGATATAAATAATAAAAAACCTTGGTTCAAAAAAAAAATCAGAGCCACAGTCTGCATAGAGTATAAAGTCAAAGTGTGATTCTTTTCCCAGATCTATCAATTCCTATAAAAAGGAAGAACAAAGCTAAGGGGGGAGGGAAATATCTCTGCTGGAATTATATGCTGAGGCTTCAGAATAAATATCTTGGATGTTGCAATGTAATTTATATCAAAGGATATTTACAGTTTGATGTGGTTATGTTAAAAATATTCCGTAACTAATTTATAAGATTTATTAATATGATCTTCTAAAGCTAAATATTTTCCATTATGTCAATTGGTTATTAAAGACCCTCTTTCTGCCACTTCACATCCATTAAACTGTAGAGTGGCATTTATTGGCCCACTTGCCGCATGTTAATGTGGGAGAGGGAGAGTATTCTGGCGCATTTTAACTGAAACACTGAAGGGCAATTTAGATGAAGCTGTACCTGGATTCCTTACAATTGCTTCTTAGAATTTCCAGTTACACTAAGAGACCAAGGGTATTTTTGCTTATAAGTTCTGTCTTCAGCTGTGCATTGAACTTCAAATGCATTCAAAGGTAGCCAGGGTCCAAAATTCATTCCATTCCATGGACAAGAGCAGAGAATGTAAACAAACCCATATAACCACAGCCCCCTCCTTCCTCCTCTCAAGTCATCCCCCTGCTCTAACAAGCTATAGGAGTCTCTCTACCATACTGTATTTCTCTTGGGGGGTGATGTGAGCTGTTGGGGCATTAAGAGGCCCTGGGTGATGATAAGGAGCTATAAGAAGCTTTTTCATCTATAAGAATTTCTTTGCTTCCAACCCTGCTAAATAAACTTCAGGATTCAATTTCTGAACCCCGTTTCTGAACCACCATTTTCACATAGCTCTAGTCCTCTGCTCAAACTAGGTAACAGTGGATTCATGTATAAGCCTGGAGACAAATGTTAAAATGCCAGTTGAGATTTTTTTTTAAATGCGAATCAATTTGGTGATCCTAGCCTAGTCCCCATTCTGTACATCACAAAATCTATCCCATTGATTAGCAACAGGTGAGCTCAAGGCTGATCTTGAAGTATCGTAAACTATATTCAGTTCCTTGAAGAATCACAGAAGAAAAAGGAGTTGATAATGCCTCGAGCCAGATTCTGATCTCAGTCACACCAGACTGTAAATCCAGATAATGTATCCAATGACATAATTAAGTTCAGTGGAGTTAGTCTGAATTTACTGAGATCAAAATCTGGCCCAGTTCGCTCTCATGGGATCAACAAATCTGTTATTATAGGTTATATGTTTCTGAGCAAGAAAATTTCTTTTTGGCTGTTGACAGTTCATACAAGTTCATATCAGATGGGCAATACTTAAAGTGAACTTCAAAGGAGTTTATTTCCTTAACTCCCAGCTGTTTATTTCTCCAGGATAATGCTAAAGGTTCTCATTTTAACCTTCATAAACTAGTTAATTAGCATATTTTGCTGCCCAGACAGGAGGCCCAAGCATCAGTAAATGTTTTTTAAATCAATTTTAGGGAAGCCTATAGTGTATTTTCAGAATGCATTGGTTCTTTTGTTTTATAGTATGCTGGAATCACTGAAAGTTAAAAGAAAGTTGAGATGTACAAAGCCTGCTAAAAGAATCCAGTATTCTAAAGATTGAGAACATCCACCCAAGACATCTTTGTTGATTGGGCTACTATCTATGATAATTAAGATAAAAATACCCACAAAGCAATAGATTTCTCAGAGATAGCACTATTTTCTCAACCAAATAATGATGCCAGGAAGAGCTGAATTGATCCCAGGTCTCTAGTTTAACAACAGTCATTCATTTATAGCACCCAGCTTAGACTATAAACTTTATGCTGTAGAAATGATGATATTAAGACTATTCTAACTAGGAAACAAACATTTTTAAGAGACAGAATTTCATGTTCATTGAAATCAGCTGGTCTTGATAATTTTATAATGATCTGCATCCAAAAACGTAATGGAGATGTTGAACAATACAGGTTATGTCTACACAGCTAATTCCATTCACAGGTTTGGTATCAATAGCAGTGAAGACAGTGTAGCACAGGGTTCAACACAGATAATACAAACCCAACACAGACCTTTGGTATGTGCTGTGACACTCTGTACCTCGGGGGAACACCCAGCACCCCATGTTCATCCTTGTAAAATGGTTGTGTGGTATCCAATGCAAAGTTTGTCATGTCAGATGTCTTTGGAAGGCTCATGATGCACTGAACATTGTTGTTATAGTAATGTTATATGTTATGATTTCATGTATGTAGTTATGAGGCTGAAAACGTATCCTCATGGCTTAAAATAAATCCCAGCAAAAACTCTCCAAGAGCAGAAAGGCAGTTCACACCTCATCAGAGCAGGTAAGGGACAAACACAGCTCAGCCTCACAGGAACAAAGGACGCTGGACTAGGCAGAAACAAAAGAATCTGTTAAACTCTCAAGGGAGTCACTTTGCTTCCTTTGGTCACTTTGGCACTATGATGAGGTAATGCTCACCTGACCCTCAAGCGGGGGACAAAGCCAAGAGGGAAGAAAGGACATGATAAAAGGGAAAGACATTTGCCATGACCTCTCGCTCTTTCACCTACACCTACAGACACCACACCAAGCAACTGAAGTGCTTATCAAATGGGAGAGCCTGGCTGAAGAGCAATCAGCCAGCCTATGGTGAGAAGCATCTAAGTTTGTAAGGGCATTGAAAGTGTTAAGATCAGCTTAGAATGCATTTTGCTTTTATTTCATTTGACCAAATCTGATTTGTTATGTTTTGACATATCATCACTTAAAATCTATCTTTATAGTTAATACATGTTGTAAGGGACTGCGGAAGATTTTGTCACGGTGGTTTAGCTGAGGCTGTTCGCCTTCTCCGAGACAGGTTACTAAAGGGTGTTATGTGCTAGCAAATGCTGATTGCAGCTCAGCCTGGGAAGCTGGCGTGTTTAGAAAAGCCTGGCCCTTTGCCATTAAAGATAGTTCAGTTGTGGGAAAGCTCCCACATGCCTATGTATGAGTTGTTTTACATGCTATTAGCATAAAGTTATATTTAGTAGGACCTGTCTTGCTGCTTTGGACTCGTTCCCTGCTTTGAATCAGCAACGTGTTGAGTCCCCGTTGCGGGTGTGTTTTCTTTACCTTCATTAAAAGCCATATCACTCACTCTGTGTGTGTGTGTGTCTCGTCCCCGCAGAGCACTTAGGCACGTAACACGTGTTTGTTTATTCTACCTGAATCAGTGCATTTGGTTTGAAGTGTGTCAGAGGCTCCCCTTGGGATAACAAGCTTGGTACATACCAATTTCTTTGTTAAATTGACGAACTCATATAATCTTACAGTGTCTAGTGGGCATAACTAGACACTACAAGACCAAGGTTCCTAGGGTTTTGTCTGGGACCGGAGATATTGGCTAGTGTCATTCAGTTGCAAGCAGCTGGGAGCAGCTTACGTGCCAGAGGTTGTGCATGAACAGCCCAGAAGTGAGGGTTCTCACGCAGAGCAGGGTAAGACTGGCTCCCAGAGTTAACGATTGGAGTGATGTAGCAAATCACTGGTCCAAATAACACCAGAGGGGAACGTCACGCATGCCCAGCTCACTAACCTGCTTTGAAGTCTGCACGGCGCTGTTTTCATTGCTATTGTTACCTGTGCTAACTAGATGTAAGATAGCCCATGCATAGCTTTTGGGTACACATGCCCACGAAAGACCAGTACATACAGAATGAAGGACAGACAGGAGTGCAAGGCTAGAGCTGGTTTGTAATAAATAAATAAGCAGTCATCGATCAGAGCACCACTGTAGAAACACACAAAACAGTCCCTGCCCTGAAGAGCTTACCAACTAAGTGCAGACAAGAGACAACAGAGGGATACAGACAGACTGATGGGGAAATGCAGAGGACAAAGAGACAATACTGGTCAGCATCAGGAGCAGCAGTTGCAGCATAGCAGCTGCCTAGCCTTGGGTGATGTTTTTGAAAGTATCATAGGGGAGGAGCATTGAAGAAGGGATTTGAAGGACAGTAAAGTGGCATTGTGGATGTTTATGAGGAGCTCTTCCCACATACAAGGGCATCATGGGAGAAAATTACCAGGGTGCTCATTGGAGAATGTGACAGACAGGCAATCAAGACAGCTTGGAGTACACCACACAAGGTTTTAAAGAGATATTCCATTCTAAAATAAATTCTGCTGTAAAAGTAATGACATCAGGGCTCTCATCTTTATTGTCCCTCACTGGTTCCCATATAAACTAGTCACAGTTAACTTTTTTCCCTCCACTCTTGCCCCTGCAAAGCCAACCTGAGCTTTGAGAGTCAAATTGGTATATTTTCCCCATCACCTCTCCCCTCTTCTTCATATTAAATTAGATCCCCATTGACACCTCTGCAAACCCATTGTCTTCTCCAGGGTTATATAGATGCAGCAGATTGGAATTCAATAAGCAATTCTGTGGATGATTTCAGAGGAAGACCAGGATCCTGCTCACTCTCAATTGTTGGTTCTATAGAGCTAAGGGGAATGAGAACTTATTTCTGTCACTGAAGTCAGAAAATATGGCTCCAAATATCCTCCTGGACTATGCCCTCTGTTAAGAGAGGTGCCATTTTTACATAGTCGTTTTTCAGAGTGAAACTGCACTTTAAAGATGTGCTTGTGAAATTTGAAAATAGATCCAAAATGTCATTGGCAACATGTATAGCGTGATTGGCAGAGGTTTAACATGGACAAATAAAAGAACAACTCTCACGAGAATTCTTCTCATACATACTGAACTCTCTTTAGATCTTTTAAAACCCTGGGTCTGCTTTCTATATCATCTCATTCTTATATGAGACCTAGCAAAAAGCCAGTAAATCAAAAGGTGTCTTTTCATGGACTGCAATGTAGTGAAAGATAGTCTAATAGTCCAATCTAATGACTGCAATATCAGGAACCGATATACACAGGCAGCGAGTTCTTTATGGGCCCATGATGCCTGGGCACCAGTAATATTCCTGGCCCAGAGCACATCTCCAGCACTGTGTGAGGCCGGGTCTCCCTCAGCCCTGCCTTCCGCCCTCGGGCAATCCCCTCCCCGCCCCTTCCGCCTGCGTGTCCCCTGGGCTATTTAAAATGGCCCAGGGCCCCCACCCACCAGCAGTGCAGCAGAGCTGAGTGGCTTCCTGCCTGCTCACTCCATGTGGCTACCAGCTCCTCCCCCTGGGCAGGGTAGGTTGGGACTGTGTCCACACGCACTGGTCCTGCCCCAGTCACCTCTGCGGCCAATAGGAAGCTGCAGGGGCAGTGCCTGGGGGTAGCAGCACACAGAGGACCCTTGGCCTGCCCTGCCTAGGAGCCCCAGGTAAGCACTACAGCCCCCCACCCCCTCACAGAGCCTGCACCCCATCCCCTTCCCACACACTCCCTTCTGCCCCCAAACTCCCTCACAGAGCCTGCACCCCCCTCCCTACCCGACACCTGTCCCCAAACTCCCTCCAAGAGCCTGCACCCCTCAACCCCTCCTCCTGCATCCCATCCCCTGCTCCAGCTCAGAGCTTGCACCCCTCACCCCATCCTACACCCCCAGTCCTTGCCCCAGCTTGAAGCCTGCACCCAGCACCTGAACTCCATCCCAGAGCCTGCACCCCAGACCTTCTCCCTCACCAAGCTCCCTCCCAGAGCCCTACCTCTCACCCCTTCTGCACCCAAACTCCCTCCCAGAGCCTGCACCTTGCACCCCTCTTGCACCCCAATCCTCTACCCTAACCCAGGGCCTGCACGTCAGACCTCCTCCTCCCACCCAAACTCCTTCCCAGAGCCCAACCTCTCCCCTTCTGCACCCAGACTCTCTCCCAGAGCCTGCACCCCTCCTGTGCCCCGATCCCCTGCCCCAGCCCAGGGTCTGCACCACAGACCACCTCCCCCCACCCAAACTCCCTCTCAGAGCCTTAGGCAGCTGGAGGCGGAGTTGGGGAGGTGGAGTTTGGGGGGGTGGGCTCTGGGCATTCTAGGCACCACCAAAATTTCTACAAACCTGTCACTCCTTCCAGTATGTCACCATTAGCACTGCAAAGGAGTTGCTTTAGCACCCCATTAATGTTCAACAAGATTTAAGTTCTGAAATGCCCACCTCACTTTTTAAAATCGGATGTAGCCATCTAAGTCACTTAGGCCTTGCAGTGCTGTGCAGAGCAACATATAAATACCTTTACAAATCTATCCTGAAATAAATCTTTCCTGAACCCGCACCCCGGCCAGCAAACAACTCCCCAATCTCTCCAAGCTCATCAACTATTTCCTTTACTAATCTGGGCCTTTGTTACTATTCTGAGGTGGTCCTTGACATTCATAGCCAGCCCCCCTACTTTTTAACTCTCTTAGTGACATTTATTACATCCTTGCAAATCTCATTTCTTCTTGAGACTAGAGGTTTCCTTCAGTAGCTCATTGTGCAATCCATAGGGTAAGGAATGGTGTCCCTAGCCTCTGTTTGTCAGAGGGTGGAGACAGATGGCAGGAGAGAGATCACGTGATTATTACCTGTGCCCTCTGGGGCACCTGGCATTGGCCACTGTCAGTAGACAAGATACTGGGCTGGATGGACCTTGGTCTGACCAGTATGACCATTCTTATGTTCTTACTTCTGTTGATACCATGATGTTTTATATAACTCAGTGTATCTAGCTCCTAGACACTTTGAAAAACTGCATTACATATAGTAAGATGACCTTACAGAAGCATCTTGTATAACTTTTACAAAAGTTTATTAACTTATTCCTGTGGAGGATGTAATTTTCTTTGGCCATATTTTTTTATAATTTTATTTTCTTGACCATAGAGCTCTAACTTAATGTGAGTTCTAATTGCAGTATTTGCAAAGATTAAGGGGATATAGAACAGGTCATCAGATGACTAAAATCTGCTATGCACAGAATCTTCCAAGAATTCCACGCAAATGTACAGCCTTCTTTATTCAGCAGTTTAGTTGTCAATGGGTACTAATAGAGACAGTAATACATTGTCTGTGTTTAATTAAATGTCCATTTCCTCCTTTTACCTGCTATCATGTACGCATTCTACAAGTCCATTATCTTTGTATTGCTTTAATTTTGTTATAATTATTAATTGTTATAATTAATAATATTTTTGCTATACTCAGGGAATCATTAGTTCTGTTAATATCTTCTGACAAAGGATAAATATGTGCATTAGAAAATTAAATATTTACTTCCTAAAGAGACATCATTAGTGTATGTGAAAGCGTAATATATTTATTTTGTGTGGAAAATTAAAGGTACTGTATAATAATGAGTTATCAGGAAAGGAAAGAACCAGCTCAACTTCAGCCCAAGTTATACAAGAAACCCAATTCAGATGAGTTCTGATATGTAGCCCCCATTCTCCTCCTAACAACTTTTACTGAGATCCATTGGTTCCTCATTAGATCAAATACTCCCTGCTAAACACTGTCTATAAATCTCATGGTTTCCAGGATCTTTCTGAGTCAGAGGGAGCAAAGTATTCTTGTATTCAAGGGCATATCTCACCTCTGAAGCCCTAGAAGGAATGGAATTTGGATAGATTAACCTCCCAAAACTCAGTGAAGAACTAGGACTTCTCCTTCCTCCTAATGGATGAGTAGGTGTCCATCTATGTTCAGTGACTAGGGAGTCAAAGAGAGGGAGCTGGAGGTCATGGGAATGGAAGGGTGGATTTGGAATAGGAAGGAGGATCCAGTTAGTTTGGAAGGAGGAGGAGGAAAGGAAAACCTCGGAATTAAAGTAGACAAGAGGGTGAGGACATTTCCATGCATATCAAAGCTTAGCATCCAGAGATCTATCCATCATTTATTTTGTCATGACAGAGAGACTGGATGGTTTAAGAGATTGGTACTTTTATGAGACAACTTCACTGGCTAGTTTATCAGGTTGAATAAAGCCATGGTTGGTAACCAAAAGTCAGCTGTGTGAAAAGAGTGGTGATTTCACTCCAGTTCCTAGTGCACAGATGTAATGGACTGGGAACCATCTACAAGAAATGATATTTGATAGAGGCAGGAGTTACTGAAATGCAGGAAGAGATAAAGCATGTTTTTCTGCAGAGCGTGGTAACTGATTTAACAAGGGTATGGACCAACCGTAACTAAGCCTAGGAAAGAATACACATCCAAGCAAACAGAACAAAGACAAGTTAGAAGACATTAAGGGGCCTGATTCTGATCTCACTTAAACAAATCTTACACATGCACAACTGAACGACTTCAGTGGGGTTATACCTGATAATTGGAGATTGTTACAAGGAGGAAGGAGAAGAATTATTCTTCTTAACCTCTGAGGATAAGACAAGAAGCAATGGCCTTAAATTGCAGCAAAGGAGGTTTAGGTTGGACTTTAGGAAAAACTTCCTAACTGTCAGGGTGGTTAAGCACTGAAATAAACTGCCTAGGGAAGTTGTGGAATCACCATCATTGGAGATTGTTAAGAGAAGGTTAGACAAACACCTGTTAGGGATGGTCTAGATAATACTTAGTCCTGCCATGAGTGCAGGGGACTGGACTAGATGACCTCTCGAGTTCTCTTCCAGTTCTATGATTCTATTATTTACATCAGTGCAGGTAAGATCAGGATCTGGCCCATTTTGTATCAGAGGTGCATTATCCAAACGCGTTTCTTGGTAACTCAGAGACCTAAAACCCCAAAATCCCCTCATTCCTCTCTCTCGGATACTCTGGGTTATAAGTAATAGAGTACCCAGGGAAACAGCTCACGCTCCAAAACGTCTGTTAGTCTATAAGGTGCCACAGGATTCTCTGCTGCTTTTACAGATCCAGACTAACACGGCTACCCCTCTGATACAGGGAAAGAGATCACTCAGTTCATATTCCTATCTGTTGAGTTTGTTATTCTCCTCCATGTCACTATTCTCTGGCTCAAGGGAATCTTTTGTGAGGTAGCTGTCTGAAAAGAGAGAGAGGTGAAAAAATACATTTAGAGACACACACACAGGTGGATATGGCATGTTTCCTACAGTCCCAGATGGGTTTGGATTTTCATTTCATAGAGCCAGTTTATTTTCTTCTCTTTCCTGGAAACTTCACATTGCTAGAAGTTGTAAATTGTATTCCTTGCCCTCGGGGTGTTTACTCACTGTTCCAACCTTTCTTAGATCCGCTATCCTAACTTTCAACCTATTTTCAGAGGTTAAACTGTATGAAAAGACCTTTAACTTTCAGCACCAATCAATCTTTTGTTAAACCACCTGCAATTTCTCTCGCTGCAGATATTTTAACCTTCAACTACTAAGTACCAGATGTTTGACATCCTCTAAGTAAAAGACACAGAATTACACCCCAGCATAGAGCCTAAATTAAATTGAATAGTGAATTTCACTTACCATACCATGCCTACAGGTTTTTATTTCTAATGAACCAAAAAAATTTGCTGCTTCTAACAAAATGGAATAATCACAAGCACAGTGAAACCTGTTGAATATAATCAGTTGATAACCGAATCCCCAAGACTACACTTAATAACATGCAGGCAGACTGCCACACCTGCCGGATTTCAGTGGGGCTCTGCATGAGCACGTATCAGCAATAGCAATGGAACCAAGAGTTCTGATCATTAAGACTGACAGTGACTTGGGGGTACAATGTGCTGTGAATAAGGATGGCAAAGCAACAAATGTGCCTACAGGAAGCTTAAACATTCCTTGCATTTTTGGAACACTAATATGACCCCCAAAAATATCTTCTGTGATTCTCCTACTCTTTCTGTGCTCATTTCCAGGGATAACTCTTATTTCATTTTCTAAACTTAATACTTTTCTTCTTACAGGCTTGCTACATCACAGTATTATGCCTTGGGTAAAATTTTCAGGAATGCTCACATGACTTAGGAGTTGTTTTGAAAAAGTAACTGATCCAGATTTTTAAAGATATTTAGGAACCTAAAAATACAGACAAGTGCATAGTGAGGTTTTCAAAGGTGCCTAATTCAGTTGGGTGCCTAACTCCCATTGAAATCTCATTGTTTACATTCATTTTAAGTATCAACTAGGTATCTAGCTGCATCTTTAGAAGTCTACGTACCTTTGAAAATCTGGCCATAGGAGCCAAAATCTCTTTGACTTCCATTGAGATTTAGGATCAGGTGTCATTTAGGTGCTTTTGAAAATTTTACCCCTTGACAAGTTGATCTTTCTTGCACACAACATAGCCGAGCCAAGCAGTGAGCAGCTGTTTACATGTTATGCAGAGACCAAATGAAACGTAATGTGAAATTAGTGTAAGTATAAAAGAATGAAACATTATAAAATGCCTGGAGCAGATCCTCAGCTGGTAGAAGGTGTCTTAGCTCTACAGAAGTGAAAGGAGGTATGACAATGTGTAGCTAAGGCTGTAGGAAAATAAGCTATTTGAGAAAACAATGTGATTATGTAATTTAAGACTCTGGTCCTGATCTTCTTTTATGTCATGCGATTTACATATACAGTAAAGCCTATTTACATTGCCATTGTGGTGTAAATGAGAATCAAGTCCAATATCATGATGCATATGCAGAAGATGGAACAGTTATGATGGCACATGTATTACGTTAGAGTATGTAATTGCACGTGCTTAACTATGTGACTTAAATGTAAGCATTTTTTTAAATTTCAGGTCAGATCCCCCAAGCTTGTGTACATGGGAGTACTCCACAGATACATGCAAGAAAATTACATTGTGATAAAGTCAGGCCAAATGGCTACAAGAGGGTAGTCCTGCTGGTATCCAGGAAGTGGGTGGATGGAGCCCGCCCACCGCTAAAGGACTTCCCCCCAGCCTAAGGTCTGTGATACCAAATAATTGCTGGGGACAACTAATGATATAACAGGAATGGGAGTGAGGTCACAGGGCTAAACAAAGGGAACCATATGGGGACACTGAGCAGAGAACCCTAGACAGCACCCACTGCTTCTCAAAGGTGTCAAGGGAGCCAGCGGACGCCACCTAGAGTAACTCTGCCCAGATGCATGAACAGACTGAGGAGCAGAAATAGGCCCCACAGTTGCAGGAAACCCTGCCAGCCAACCTCCTCTCCCTGGTTTTGTAGATGGCCATTTTGGCTGCAAGAGGGTAGTGGAAGGCAGATATGTTAGCCCCAGAATCTTAAAGGCCATTTTCCCTACAAACTGAAAAGGGGTTACCTCAGGTTAATTAGAGACACCTGAATCCAATTAAGGGCTGCCTGAGACCTTTTAAAACCCCTCCTCCAGTGAAAGAGAGAGAGAGAGAGAGACTGGCTGTTACCAGGCTAATTGCAGCAGGGAAGTAGCTTCTCCAGGAGGAGAGGCTGTGTTCCTCCCCATAAGGGAAGCAGACAAACCTGAGTGCTGGCTGGGGAAGGAGGATTGACACTCCAGGACAAAGAACAGGACAAAACCCCATCCCAGCGAGGAGGCAGAGAAAGTATTACCCTTTGTTTGGGTCTATGGTACTATTTCCCTTTTTTGAGAGGGGAAAGAGCACCCCTTAGGCTTACCCTCAGGCCTACCCTGAAGACAAACCAAGGGAGCACTGAAGAGGGAAGGCAAACCCTACCTGAAAGGGACTGATTACCCAAGGCCCACTATTGCCAGAGGGGAGAAATGCTAAGGTTGGTGAGAGAAAAGAGGTGCCCTGCTACAACATATATAGACACAGAGACTCTCCATCATATATATGTATAAAAATAATAAAATATAGATCATAAACACTTTGAAAAACAGGATGAAATCTGCACAACAGATCTAGTCTCATGTCCTGTGCAGCACTTTGTTGTTTCACCACATTGTTACCACTCTCATCTTATTATTCCCTCAAGGAAATAAATGAAACAAAGTAGAAAAGACCTGTCATTTCACTGAAGGCAGCTGACCTTGTATTTTGAGACCATTTGCTGTTCAGGGAATACATTTGAGCACAGCAGTATCAATCACAGACCTTCTAAGTGGCTCCCTTTAAAGTATGTACTCTCGCAAGGCTCCAAAAATAGCAGCAAAGTTACCACAAGGGACCTGATGTTCGGCTTGTAAGACAAAAAGACCATTTCCAATTTCTAACAGGGCGCTGTTTTTTTTGTGGCATAACATGTTGTTATGGGTCAGGGGCACACTATGTTGAAAATACCAAGCCAAATTTTGCTCTCAGTTCCATTGGTACCATCTCAATGACTTCACCAGTGCTCTGTAGATACGGATAAGGACAGACTTTGGCCCAACAGAAACCACAATCTCTAATGTGCCTCTGCTGATGTCATTGGTGTTATGCTAGTGTGACCAGGGTCCCAAGGGGGCCATGCTAAGATTGCTCAGCTAGGGCAAACTGCAAAGAATGGGGCAGATAATCACAAAAATGGTTGTTATTCAATACTTAGATTCACCAAGCCAGCAACAAAACAGCTTCTACAATACCTTTCTGGTTACTCGGAAGCCAAAAACAAAGTTCCCTTAAAGCAACCTAGCCTGGGGCTTCCACCCACACAGCCAAGTCAAATATGATGAGGATTACGGAAAGTCTTGTTCATCAATAAAAAGCTCTACCAATCCCAAAGGATTGGACACATCACCCTCCAAGTCAATGAATATTTCAGATCTCACCCAAATGCAAACTTACTGCCAATTCTTATTAACTAAACTAACATTTATTTAAAAAGAAAAGGGCAAGAGAATTGGTTAACAGATCATTATCCATATAGACACAAACAGCATTCTTAGGTCAGTTTCATAGTAGAGATGATGAGGTTTAGAGTTGCAACGAGTTCTTTTAAAATTAGTCCCTAGGTTACAATCCAATGTCCGATATCCAGTGTCCGAAATCTCAATCTTGTGGCTCAAGCTTCCCCTGATAAACCTTAAGCAGATTTGAGATGAAAGGATCAGGTCCCAAGAGCCCTTTATACAGGTTCCAGGCAGCCTCGTGAAAGCATGCAGTCCTTGGGTGAACAATAGGCAATTATCCTAGCTTTGAAGTAGACTTCCTATTTTCTAAGCATCATTGGTAATTAGCTACATGGATTAACACAAGGCAACTGCCTAATTGCCTATCTCCCACCATTTGCAGGTAGTTTGCTACATACTTCCAAGAGAAATTAAGACAGTGCTATCACTACAGTCACAGTTCGTTTAAATGTTAACATCTTCTTTGATATCTGAATTAACAGAATGCAGCAATAACCATGTAACAAAACAGTTCCTGTCTAACATGTAACAAAACGTAAGTAAACACATACAATTACTATTACCTCTCATCCTCTAACAATACAGGTTTGCATTTCAAAGTTCTAGTTTATCTAACATGAAATGGCCATAATTACCATTTACATATCCTTTCATGTGTTGCTAAAGGTTGAATCAGAGTCTATTAGCCTGCTAGCTGTGTAACCCTTTCTGGCCCTGTGTCACAGCCAGGTATCAATACAGTCTATGCTATAAAAAACCAGCAGAGTCTTTGTCAATCTGACCTGGGGAAAAAATCCTTCCCACTTCCAAATACAGCGATCAGTTAGACCCTGAGCATGTGAGCAAGGCCCACCAGCCAGAGAAGCTGCTGACGTGGGGCCACCCGGCAGTCCCATGTTCTGCTCCTTTTGCCTCTGCAGTTCCTGGGAGAGCCCTGCGATTCAGAAGCCTCCACACAGTGGGAGGAAGACAGAGCTCCGCCCCATCCCCCAGGTAACATGAGATGGA
This sequence comes from Chelonoidis abingdonii, assembly GCF_003597395.2. Taxonomy (NCBI): domain Eukaryota; kingdom Metazoa; phylum Chordata; order Testudines; family Testudinidae; genus Chelonoidis; species Chelonoidis abingdonii. Next base: position 24,928,385 of record NC_133777.1, read on the forward strand.
TCATGGGGAGGGGATGGAGAGAGCACAGGGACCCTGGGCTGGGGGCAGGGAGGAGTCACATGTGGGGGGTGGTCATGTCCCCCCACTTTAGCTGGTGCCCCTCCTTTGTGTCCCTCCCATGATTGCGGCGTACTAGTAAGAAATGAATTCTACTTGCACCACTGCTGGGGTGGGCCTTTTCTGCGATGGCAGGCCACTCACAAGCCTCTGTCTAGGTTTCTCCTCTTTGCTCTCCATGAGCATCCCCCTTCCCTGCAGCCTCCTGCTGCTCTTTACAAGGCAATCACCTGATCCATACCTAGGTGTGACTCTTTAGTACTGAAGTTCGGCTGGCCCCAAGCCTCCAGCCCTTTATGGGCTAGTCACCCTTTTACAGTGAAAAACAATGCAAATGTGAAGGACTGCTTCATTATTCAGATTAGACAGACAGACAGACAAGCAGACAGATTGTATTTAAAGGCCATTGTAACTAGAATTGGCAGCCTGATCTCACTCATGGAACAAGCTCCAGGAAAGCACTTTCAGTCAGGTTTTACCTGTAGTAGAAAATAAGAAATGACATCACTCCAGTCACCCACAGAAAAACCAGACTTTCACTTAGGAGGTGCAAGTGTGATAACTCACAGCAGCAAAGCTTGACTAGTTTGTGTTCGTGTGACTGCAATCCCAAATGTATTTAAAGTTTGAAAATGTAGAATGAATTTTGCTGAACTGTCAACTAAGAGATTGATCCCACCCCCCCCCCACACACACACACGCACACATCTCCTCCAAACTGATGTGAAAACACAGCCTTCACTGGTTTTGCTTACAGATCTGAGCATGGATGCTTTTACATGACAGTCAGTTTATTTCCTCTTCTTGGGCCTATAGAGCAGATCTATCTTGCAAGGATCAAACTGTTTATTTGCTTCTTCATACATCATCTCTGCTAGCACTGTAACTATTCCAGAACATTTCTATTATTTGACTGTTAGTGATAATCTGTGAAGCAAAAAGGATATATTTTATTCTGTAAATTGCCTTGAACCCAGTGTAATGAAAAGGTAAGAAAATGGTTTGACTAGTCTATTGATCCAGCACAATATAAAAATTACACTGGTAGTACATTTTGTATAAGAGGGTATCATTTTTATCACAAGGCTTTTACTTAAAAAAAAAACCAGATAACATCAAATCTGAAGGCCTCAATTTATCCACAGAATTGCTATAATAAAAATAGGGATATTGCTATTTTTAAGACATAGAGAGATTGATTTTTCAAAGACCAAAATACTAATTTAAAAGATACATTGATTATGGCTGGACGCTTTTTCATGAACAGCCATAAGTCAGGCTCTGAACTTCATCATAACACTATGAAATACATTTCAAGTCCTCTTTAAACATCTGCTGATGAACAGACATTCAATTGCAGTAGCAGTTGATTACAGATCCTATATGCCCCAGTGTTCTTAGAAACTCTAGGATTATAATCTGTATATGGAGTGGATTATGCTGTATATCGAGTGCATTGTGAGTGGAAGCATCCTGGATTTTTCTGGGAGAAGAGTACTTACTTAGCTCTTACACCGGGCAATGTGGATGGGGGTGGAAGGGATGGCGGGGGAAGCTGCAGGAGTTTTTACCGTCATCCACATTTCTCAAATGCCCTAGTGCCTTGCTTAATGCAGTTTGTACAGTTGCTACCACTGGATGAGCGGCACTGACGCAGAATTACAGGTCATAGTTTTTCCTGCTAAATATAACAAATGGTTCCCTTGCTTTCTATTGAAGCCTTTGGTTCAGCAGAGTTTCCTGGGTCTGGAAGCTGATATACTTCATAGCAAGAATACAGTGCTCAGAACCCGATTGCTACATCTGGGAATGTACTAGGATTCTTGATAGATTAACATCCAGTGTTTGTTGTCTAGCAACCAAGGGCAAACCTTCTAGACACCCCTACAGGTTTTAAATTTAGTTGGAAAAACTCCTTAACGCTGTAATGTTAAGGGTCTGTTCCTAAATTGTCCCAAGAGATAATCAATGTATTATTTCCCAGAGAGTTTAGCAGCACAGGCAATCTTCCTTTTATTTTCCTATGATCAAGGCTACATTAAAAAGCCTGCAAGATTAGCTGAAGTTAATTAAACCTACCCTGATGCTCACAGGAGCTGTGCAGTTACAGTTAGGGTTTCCAGACTGGACTCCTACATCCCGTTAGAGTCTGAATAATCATGAACTAGTACTGAAATCGTTCCATTTCCCCAACAGCAAATTTCTTCTAGTTCATGGTCAATTATGGGGCCCAATCCTACAAATTCTTACTTGCCACAGTAGGGTGAATCTCTGGGACTAGACATATGAGGAAGGCTCACTCTCATGAAAAAGTATCAGAGGGGTAGCCGTGTTAGTCTGAATCTGTAAAAGCAGCAAAGAATCCTGTGGCACCTTATAGACTAACAGATGTTTTGGAGCATGAGCTTTCGTGGGTGAATACCCATATGCTCCAAAACGTCTGTTAGTCTATAAGGTGCCACAGGATTCTTTGCTACTCTCAGGAAAAAGACTGCATGGCTAAACCAGAAGGATATGCAATCAATAAAAATAGGTCAGATTCCTAAAGTTCTTGGTCTATTTTAAGACAAAAAGTGGCACAATTCATGTTTCTTTAAATTCACCCATGAGCTAAATAACTCAATAATAATATTATAACATTAACTTCAATAGATCTATGCTGATTTACACCAGCTGAGGATCTGACCAGGAGGTTCCAAATGGTGGCACAGATAATTCTCACACTAAGATGTATTGAAGCACTGCTCGACATCTGATTTTGCCAGCCTGGTCAAAATTAGCAAATGAAAAGTTTTCATGTTGAAAAATGGGGTTTCATGAAAATCAACATGTTCCATGGGAACATATCAATTTCAGTGACATTTTTCAACTGGAAAATTTGGACATTGTTGATGTTTCATTTTCATATTTTGTGTTTTGTTTCTATTTATGAAAATTTTAAAAAAATCAGTTTTCCTGGTTGGTTTGGGGATTTTCAGGGCTCCCTCACCCCAAACACACCTCTTTTTACCCTGTTTTTATCATTTCCCCCTTTTTCTACTGGAAGAAAGGGAGGAAAGATAAAAAGAAAAGTTGGGAAAACCCACTTTTTGCACCTTTTTACTGTTTTGCAATTCTACATTTCAACAGTCCCAAAATGAAAATGTTCACAATCTTTCAATCTGTGAAAAAAAATGATATTGTGATTTTTCATTCCCATTCAGGATGGAAACAAATATCAAAGTATCAGAATTTTTCACAAGATGAAAATTCTGTTTGCTTACCACCTCTACCCTGGGATTTACATGTCCCTGAAATAAGTGTTAGGGGATGAAATCTGGCTTGAACTTTACAGCTCTGTTCCTAATCATGCTTTTTGCATTTGAATGCAGATTGTGGCATAGAGGCAGCATAGCACCATTCAGCTTTCTTTTGAGCCACTTTCGATGCCTGGCAGCTTGACCCTGTTCATTAGAATATTTCCTTTATCACTTTCAAAAAAAAATTGTTCTCTTAGGCTTTGGGTTATCTGTTTCATTGCCAGGTACTTATGCTTCCCCTGCTGCTGTGCTCATTCCTTTCCAAAGCCTTTTGCACAAACCTGACTTCTTTTATATGTTGTTTGCTCTCTCCCCCATCCATTATTTCACAAACTCACAACAGGTCAGTATAGCCTTCCAGTCAGTTAATTTATTCCCTTGTAATTTGGATATAGCCCAATCCTTCAAAAAAGTTTTCATAATAAGTAAATAAACAAACCCCAAATGCCTACCCAACAAAACTAAAGCCCTGCCTGCCTGTACCTGTGTTTAAGCCACAAATCCAAAATCAATTTATTTCTGTTCTCTTAGCCTTGGGCTGATGCTGGTTGCAATTCAGAAACTATTGGTTTTCAGATCCTGACCAGTTTACCCTCACTTCTCTTGTCATAATTGGAAAGTAGCCAATATTCTGAGATGGGCCCAGGTCACAAATCTGAGCCTTGGATCTGAACTCTCCATTTGCATGGGGTAGGCAGTTTCTGGTTGGGACCCATCTCAATTTCTTAAGGAATCATCAAATCCCACCTCACATGACTGATCTATAAAAGTTGCACTTTACTTTATGTTCCTAGATGGAAACTTTTGCATCCTCATTTCAGCTAATGTTCTCCTGCACCTCTGGCAAGGAGCAGTTTTTGATGATATCACTGCAGGGTTACTTCTTGCTTTTGTACAATGGCTGGAGGAGCAGCAGGAAGCGCATTCTGACAGCTTGATCTTAGCACAAACAACAGTGCACAGGAGAAGAAGGAGAAAAGGAAACTGAGTTTCATGTTTCTCCTAGATGTTTAAAATCTCCTGGGAAGGATTCTGAAGTGAGTTATCACAGCCTGCCTCTGATAAATACATCTCTTTACTGATGTAGGGACTCCAAACCCTCCTCTAACTATAGAGATAAATACCTGCTGACATCATGTCTGGAATCTGATTTGGAGCTGCAGGGCCATTCTTCCTAATGAAGGAAGATGATTCTCAGTGATCTGAAAGGAGACGTTTAAAACCTGGAGCAAGTCCCCTCACTCTTTGATTTTTCATCTGACTCCCCAAAGCGTGTGACAGCAGTACCCAGGAAGACAGTTCTTCATAGTCGCAGCACAACAAAGAGAACACATACCAAATAGTGTGACAGAAGGAGAGAGATGGGGAGGGTGGCCTCTCAGAAAGTTAAGGAGCTAATTGTCTTCTCTGAGTTTTCTGATCATGGAATTTTACCTACAGCAGAACCACACTAATTTGCAGAAATGACTGGGAGACCCGGTGTGAACTACTGAACCTTGTAAATTAGTGAGTAATTGGAAAAACACAATGCAAAGCAAGAATCTTGCACCACAAACCGTACTTTGTCCATTTCTTGTGAAGAGTGTAGATTTCATTAATTGAAAGAACTCTTTGCAATGTGCTAGCAAAGTGACTAGGAATATTTGGTTAGAAAAACAAACTATGAAATCTTAATGAAGTGAGGCTTCGTTATATGAGAGCTAGCTGTTATTATTGCACACGTTATTACATGTTGGCCCCAATACCTGTGACTGTGTCGGAGAGCCTCAAAATATGAAGCATCCCCTACAATGCCTGTGGCTTGAGCGCAAATGCTCTTCCAGTGACCTGGTGGAGTAAAATGATCGGTCAATCGCACAGATGTGGCGGGAAGCAGTGTGATGTTGCACTCCATAATGTTCTATTGAAATATGCTTATGAGTGTAAATATGATGGAACTGGAATATGCTTTATGTAAAAGGTCTCTTGTAAGGTATCATTACAAAGCTTATAATCTACTGAGTGTGTTCACTGCAATTTGTGTGTATGTATCCGTCTTGTATCTGAGGGTATGGCTACACTTAAAACTTCAAAGCGCTGTCGTGGCAGCACTGCCGTGGCAGCGCTTTGAAGTGCAAGTGTGGTCGCAGCGCCAGCACTGGGAGAGAGCTCTCCCAGCGCTGCATGTACTCCACATCCTCTACGGGTGTAGCTTGCAGCCCACCGCTGCCACCAGTTGTCACAGAGTCATCAGGCAATGCTCTGGAACAGCTTCCCACAAAGCCAGTCAGGACTTTGGGGAGCCTCCTCTCCCTTGGAGCAGACTTGTTCAGGGCAAGAAGATCAACACGTTCTTCTCCTCCTGGGTCTCTCCTTGGAGTATTCAGCATCCTCTGCCCCTCGTGCGCTTCCCACAGCGAGCCCACCAGGCAGGGTCCTGGGGAAGCACAGGTCCTGCACCCCACTTCGCAGTCAGACATGACTCTTAGCCAGCCAGTAAAACAGAGGTTTATTCGATGACAGGAATCCAGCACTGCGGCACTGTTTACACTGAGCTTTACAGTGCTGCATCTTTGCAGCGCTCAGGAGGGTGTTTTTTCACACCCCTGAGCGCGAAAATTGCAGCGTGTAAAGTGCCAGTGTAGCCATGGCTGAAGCTAGAAATATAAAGTATAACTCTGAGGTACTATTGTATTATGCAAAGTGTGGCCATTGATGATGGTTTAGAATCTTGATGCTCCATTGACTAGGACAATTGGTTGTAAATGGCTCTTCAGGGCGTACAACCATTTAGGCGAAACTAGGCAGTTGCCTAGGCGCCAAGATTTGGGGGCGCCAAAAGTGGCGCCCCCCAAAATTTTAATTGTTGCAGGCGCTGCTGCTGGAGGGCTGAGCTGCAGCGGCGGCAGCAGCTGCCTGCAGCCGGCAGCCCAAGGTGTTCCCGGTCAGGGGCCGCCGCGGCAGCCCAGGGCGCCCCCCCCCCCCATGAGGGCCCCTGGGTCAGCGCGCTGCCACCGCAGCCGGGCAGCCCAGCGTGCCCCTGGGGTCAGTGCGCTCGCCGCAGCCGAGCAGCCCAGCACGCCCTGGGGTCAGCGACCACCGCCGCAGCGGGCAGCCCACGGCCGCCCACCCAGGGTCAGAGCGCCCCTGGAATCAGTGCCCGCCGCCGCACCCCGCAGCCAAGGCGGCCCCCCCCGGTCAGGGAGCCGCCACCACGACCCGGCGCCAGGGCGCCCCCCCGAGTCAGGGAGCTGCCGCCGCCCAGCAGCCAGGCGCAACCCCCCCCCCGGGTCAGGCGCCCCCCCCAGGTCAGGGAGCCGCCCAGGGCCAGCGCTTTCCCTGGGGCGCCAACACTGGGGAAGGGGCGGCAGGCAGCTCCGATGGAGCTGCCGCAGTAGTATCTGCGGACGGTCTGCCGGTCCCGCAGCTCCGGTGGACCTGCTGCAGGCATGCCTGCGGCAGCTCCGCGCGCGGGGCGGTGAAATGGCCCGGTGCCTAGGGCACCAGAAACCCTAGCGCCGGTCCTGTGGCTCTGTTTAACTTGCAAGCAGTTCAATCCATCATAAAAGTACCTCACATTTGATTTCTTTTGAGTTCCATTCCAAAACCTTAAAGCTAAATAAACCTGAAGTTAGTCCTCATTTTTCTGCCCCAACTCAAACTAACTTCTGTCTCAAGGCGAAAATGTTGGGTAAGCATGAAATGTGTGTGATTGAGAAGGGTATGAGAACCTAGGCCAATTCCTGCTGACAGTTACACTTGTGTAGCCTTATTGACTTCAGGGAGAACAGGTTTTTGCACAAGAATAGATTTTGGTCCCTTCTGCTTTTTCATGCCTGATATAAGCAGAATCTCATTCACTTTCCTCCCGTAAACTCTGAGCACTTTATGAGAAATAAATAAGCAAGGTCTGCTTGATTTACACATGCAAATGAAACAGGAAGCTCTCCCTTCACTCTAAACCAGCCTTAAACAAACACCAGCCCTGATGTAAAAAGGTATCACTACAGCAGCCTTGGTTGGATTGTTCTTTTGAAAGATCCTTAGTGATTCTTTTAAGATGCTGATTTTCAATGAAGTCTTTTTGTGGGAGCAGAAAACACAACAGGGAATAGCTCTGTTTTGTCAACTCGTCGTCATTCAAAAGCTGAAAGGCTTTCGATTAAATTTGTTTAATGTTTGTACAGTGATTTTGAACAGGTAACATAGTACAGAAGTGATAAATATTATGACTGGGCAACCATCTAAAGATCTGAGTCACTTCTAGCTGTTACCTTTTTCTTACAGAAAGCTTAAAACAAACAAATGCAAACCGTAAGGGGCTGGTGTACAAAGGACTCATGCTTAAAAAATCACGTCAGAGCTGCTGATCACACATTCTAGAATAGAGAATACTGAGGCTTGCCATGAGTGCAGGGGACCAGACTAGATGACCTCTCAAGGTCCCTTCGAGTCCTATGATTCTATTCTATGACTCTAATTGTGGAAGAGCTTGGTGACAGAATGGCCTGATGTGGTGAATCACTGGAGATTAACTGCACAAACTGGCTATCATCCCACAAATAATATTTGGATTCAATATGAAAACAGTAATTCATTGTCCTCAGCCAGTGCAACACTGGGAGGCAGGTTTCAGAGCAAGACAGCCTAAAATACAATCCCACCCAATGCAATTTTCCCACTACTACTTCCTCTACTTCAGTGGATTTTACACCTGAGTGGTTTTCTTTTACATAATACAAGCTGGCTGCCTCCCAGACTTCAGTCAGAGTGAGATAGGGTATGTGGTGTAGAGGCCATAGCTTGGGGGAAATACCTGCAGGGCTCGGCTTTGCACAGTGCCAGGGGAGAGCTGAGGGTAGAAACACCAGGTTGAAAGAGGTGAGCAGGATGGAGAATGTTGCAGTGTTCATCCTCATACAGATGAGCACTCCACTACCTAGGAGGAAGGAGGCCTAAGAGAAGGACAGTGTAGTGTCTGCCATGCTACCTCTTACTCAGAGGTATCTGTTTGAAGAATTGAGTGTTGTGAGAGTAGAATAAACTTGTTAATTTTACATAAATAAATAATATGTAAATATGTATGTAGAGAAATGCTTGATGACTTCATAATTTTTTTTGCAATATGTCATTCATACTTAGGCCCTTCCCTCCCATTAGCCTGAGGCCTCCCATAACTGTAATCCAGCCCTGGGGGCAGCTCAATATAACAAAGGGGTGAGGATAGGGAGGCCCAATGTGACTTGAGGAGAGGCACAGCACATATTTGCTGAGGCTAGAAAGTGAGACAATATCTATCTGCTTGGGTCAGAAGCAAACATTAACATGGAGGAAGGCTCAGGCCTGGTCTACACTACGATTTTAGGTCGAATTTAGCAGCGTTACCTCAATTTAACTCTGCACCCATCCACATGATGAAGCCCTTTTTTTCGACTTAAAAGGCTCTTAAAATCAATGTCTTTACTCCACCCCCAACAAGGGGATTAGCACTGAAATCGGCCTTGCCAGGTCCAATTTGGGGTAGTGTGGACGCAATTCGACGGTACTGGTCTCCAGGAGCTATCCCAGAGTGCTCCATTGTGATTGCTCTGGACAGCGCTCTCAACTCAGATGCCAGGTAGACAGGAAAAGTCCCATGAACTTTTGAATTTCATTTCCTGTTTGCCCAGGGTGGCGAGCTAATCAGCACAGGTGACCATGCAGAGCTCATCAGCAGAGGTGACCATGGAGTCCCAAAATCGCAAAAGAGCTCCAGCATGGACCCAACAGGAGGTATGGGATTTGATCGCTGTGCTAGCTGAACTCCGTTCCAGTAAACAAAATGCCAAAACATTTGAAAAAATCTCCAAGGGCATGAAGGACAGAGGCATTAATAGGAACTCGCGGCAGTGCCGAGTGAAAAGTAAGGAGCTCAGGCAAGCCTGCCAAAAAACAGAGAGGCAAATGGCTGCTCCAGGTCACAGCCCCAAACATGCTGCTTCTATGATGAGCTTCATGCCATTCTAGGGGTTGCAGCCACCACTACCCCAACCCTGTGCTTTGACTCCATCAATGGAGTAGAATGCAACATGGAAGCGGGTTTTGGGGATGAGGAAGGTGATGAGGAAGAGGTTGAAGATAGCTCACAGCAAGGAAGCGGAGAAACCGGTTTGCCCAACAGCCAGGATCTGTTTCCACCCTGGACCTGGAGCCAGTACCACCCCCAAACCCACCCAAAGTGGGCTCCCGGACCCTGAAAGTGGAGAAGGGACCTCTGGTGAGTGTACCTTTGACAATATTATACATGGTTTAAAAGCAAGTGTATTTAATGATTAATTTGCCCTGGCATTCGCAGCCAGTACAGCTACTGGAAAAGTCTGTTAACGTGTCTGGGGATGGAGCAGAAACCCTCCAGGGACATCTTCATAAAGCTCTCCTGGATGTATTCCCAAAGCCTTTGCAAAAGGTTTTTGGAGAGGGCAGCCTTATTCCATCCTCCATGGTAGGACACTTTACCACACCAGGCCAGTAGCACATAGTCACATAGTCGGGAATCATTGCAGAACAAAGCATTGCAGCATATGGTCCCGGTGTTTGCTGGCATTCAAACAACATCCATTCTTTATCTGTTATCGTCAGGAGAGTGATATTACTCATGGTCACCTGGTTGAAATAGGGTGGTTTTATTAAGCGGACATTCAGAGGGCTGTTTGCCTGTGGCTGAACAGAAATGTTCCCCACTGTTAGCCACGTGGTGGGGAGAAAGGGTGAAGACATCATCTCAGAGAATTGGGTGTGTGGGTGAGGGGGTTAATTGGGTTTGTGCTGCACATTAACCCGGAAACCACAGCTCCTCCTTTTAAATTGCCAACCCATTTTAAATGGCCAACCCATTGGCTGCTTGGTATGGGAAATGAGGGCGCTGCTGTTTGAAACCATTCCCACATGTTATGAAGGTTACAGAAGCCAAAAGACTGTGGCTTACCATGGCTGCTTGCAAGCCAAATTCTGTTGCCTGGCCCTGCATGAGTGATCTCTCACACCAAACTGGCATACCCTCAATAAGAGGCAAAATGTGACCTTATAACAAAAGCACATGTACTATGTAATGTTAACAGCAAGGTTTACCATGAAAGAGTCTACCCATTGTTCTATAAAATGTGTCTTTTTAACTACCACTCTCCCTTTTTTTTCTCCACCAGCTGCATATGTTTCTCCTTTGCAGAGGCTAGCGAAGATTAGAAGGTGAAAAAAATGCACTCGGGATGAAATGTTCCCTGAGCTCATGCTGTCCTCCCACACTGACAGAGCACAGCAGAATGTGAGGAGGAAGACAATGTTAGAGTGCAGGAAAGCACAATATGAATGTGAGGAGAGGTGGCAGGCTGAAGAGAGTAAGTGGCAGACTGAAGATGATTGGTGGTGTCAGCTTGCTGATAGAAGACAGGAGTCAGTGCTCAGGCTGCTGGAGGATCAAATTCATATGCTCCAGCGTATGGTTGAGCTGCAGGAAAGGCAGCAGGAGCACAGACCGCCACTACAGCCCCTGTGTAATCAGCCGCCCTCCTCCCCAAGCTCCATAGCCTCCTCATCCAGATGGCCAAGAACACGGTGGGGTGGCCTCCGGCCTCCCAGCCATTCCACCCCAGAGGACTGCCCAAGCAACAGAAGGCTGGCATTCAATAAGTTTTAAAGTTTTTAAGTTTTAAAGTGCAGTGTGGCCTTGTCCTTCCATCCTCCCCCACCCCACTCAGTGCTTTCCTCCTCCCTCACTCCTCATGGGCTACCTTGGCAGTTATCCCCCTATTTGTATGATGAATTAATAAAGAATGTATGAATGTGAAGGAACAATGACTTTATTGCCTCTGCAAGTGGTGATCGAAGGGGGAGGGGAGGGTGGTTAGCTTACAGGGATGTAGAGTGAACCAAGTGGAGGGTGTTCATCAAGGAGAAACAAACAGAACTTTCACACTGTAGCCTAGCCAGTAATGAAACTGGTTTTTAAAGCTTCTATGATGCGCAGCACACCCTCCTGTACTCTTCTAATCGCCCTGGTGTCTGGCTGTGCGTAATCAGTGGCCAGGCAATTTGCCTCAACCTCCCACCCCACCATAAACGACTCCCCCTTACTCTCACAGACATTGTGGAGCACACAGCAAGCAGTAATAACAATGGGAATATTGGTTTTGCTGAGGTCTAACCAAGTTAGTAAACTGCGCCAGCACATTTTTAAACGTTTACATACACATTCTACCACCATTCTGCACTTGCTCAGCCTATAGTTGAACAGCTCCCGACTATTGTCCAGGCTGCCTGTGTATGGCTTCATGAGCCATGGCATTAAGGTGTAGGCTGGGTCCCCAAGGATAACTATAGGCATTTCAACATCCCCAATGTTTATTTTCAGGTCTGGGAAGAAAGTCCCTTCCTGCAGCTTTTGAAACAGACCAGAGTTCCTGAAGATGCAAGCATCATGTACCTTTCCCGGCCATCCCATGTTGATGCTGGTGAAATGTCTCTTGTGATCCACCAGTGCTTGCAGCACCATTGAAAAGTACCCGCTTCAGTTTATGTATTCACTAGCTTGGTGCTCTGGTGCAAAGATAGGAATATGGGTTCCATCTATCACCCCACCACAGTTAGGGAATCCCATTGCAGCAAAGCCATCCACTATGGCTTGCACATTTCCCAGAGTCACTACCCTTGATATCAGCAGCTCTTTAATTGCATTGGCTACTTGGATCACAGCAGCCCCCACAGTAGATTTGCCCACTCCAAATTGATGAACGACTGACCGGTAGCTGTCTCGTGTTGCAAGCTTCCACAAGGCTATCGCCACTCGCTTCTCAACTGTGAGGGCTGCTCTCATCTTGGTATCCTGGTGCTTCAAGGCAGGGGAAAGCAAGTCACAAAGTTCCATGAAAGTGCCCTTATGCATGCAAAAATTTCGCAGCCACTGGGAATTGTCCCAGACCTGCAACATTATGCGGTCCCACCAGTACGTGCTTGTTTCCCGGGCCCAGAATCAGCTTTCCACACCGTGAACCTGCCCAATTAACACCATGATGTGCACATTGCCGGGGCCCATACTTTGTGGGAAGTCTATGTCCATGTCCTCATCACTCTCATCACCACCCTGCTGTCACCTCCTCGCCTGGTTTCATTTTTGCAGGTTCTGGTTCTGCATATCCTGCTGGATAATGTGCGTGGTGTTTACAGTGCTCATAATTGCCACGGTGATGGCGTCTGCACTGAAAAAAGGTGCAAAATGATTGTCTGCCGTTGCTCTGATGGAGGGAGGGGCGACTGATGACATGGCTAACAGGATTGGCTTACAAGGAATTAAAATCAACAAAGGAGGTGGCTTTGCATCAAGGAGAAACACAAATAACTGTCACACAGAATGGCCTCCTCAAGGATTGAACTCAAAACCCTGGGTTTAGCAGGCCATTGATTTCATGGAGGGAGGGTGGGAGAGGGAAGCAAATGAATACAAATGAATATAAAACAAATCTGGTCTATTTCTTGTTTTGATCCACTCCATCCATCTTATACATCATAGGCTGGCAGCAGATGGTGCAGTATGACTGCTAGTCATCATCATCTCCTGGGTGCTTGGAAGAAGACTGTGCAGTACGATTGCTAGCCATTGTCATCTCCTGGCTGCTCACCAGAAGACGATGCAGTACAACTGCCAGCAGGACTGAGTCTCCATAAGACAAAACTTGAAAAGGGAATGACCTGGCTGAGTCACTCCCATGTCTACCCAGGCGCCACTGACCGATCTCACCAAGGTCAGCTAAAAGAGCACGCACGAGTATGACGATAACAGTTACCAATCGTAATGCACCATCTGCTGCCAAAAGGCAATGAGCTGCTGCTGTGTAGCAATGCAGTCCCACATCTGCCAGCACCCAGGAGACAGACAGTGACGGTGAGCTGAGCGGGCTTCATGCTTGCCATGGTATGGCATCTGCACAGGTAAGCCAGGAAAAAAGGCGCAAAATGATTGTCTGCCATTGCTTTCACGGAGGAAGGGGGGGGCCTGATGACATGTACCCAGAACCACCTGCGACACTGTTTTTGCCCCATCAGGCATTCATTGGGACCTCAACCCAGAATTCCAATGGGTGGTGGAGACTGCGGGAACTGTGGGATGGCTACTCACAGCGCAATGCTCCAGAAGTCAATGCTAGCCTTGGCACCGTGACTGCAGTCCACCGACTTAAAGCACTTAGAGCATTTTGTGTGGGGACACACACAATCGACTGTATAAAAATGATTTCGTTCAAAAAAACAACTTCTATAAATTCGACCTGATTTCGTAGTGTAGACATACCCTCAGTAACAAGCATCTGTACTAACAGGTCCTTACAACACTTGACCCAAGCCCAGAGGGAGACAATAGCAGCCCTTTCCCATTGACTTCCATGGCCCTTGGAAAAGGCCCTTAAGGCCACCTCCGACTCTGTTCAGGTGGAGTTAATTGCAGGGCTGAGGCCTTAATCTGGCAAGAATTTATCGGGGCGCCAGTTCTGGTACACACACGAACTGCTCCTACAGTCTGTTATTAAATCAATACATAATCTCATGGATCATCTGCAGCCCAGATGATACAAAGGTTGCTGGTATAGACTGTAGCTCTGCTGCGGGGATATGGGCGCATGTGACTGAAGAATGACACAACGTGTCTGCGTCAGAGGAGACACAACTATATGTTATAAAACTGGGGGGACTGTGGGACTAAATGTTGAGCTCCAATCTGACACACCTCCAGATCAAGGGAGGTTGTGTGCATGCTTGGGAGTGGGTAGAATTAGACTCAATAGCTTTTTGTCCTAGGGCTCCCTTAACACATCAAAGAGGAATTATGAATTTCTGACCATATCCAGGTTTTGCACATATAGTGCTTGCTCACAGGCCATCAGATTGTTTTAAAGGGGAAAAAATGGTTCTCTGTCTACTTGTACTCTCTAACTGCACCACCAATTGTACTTCTGCTATTTCTCCTTCTGAAGTGCAGGAATAAATGAAGAACAATACAATAGAAAGTTACAGCGTTTATCTTTTCCTTTCTGTAGCTTTTGTATCCATTGTGCTAGTTAGTGATGAATGCGTTTAATCCTTGCTCTTTTTCTAAGGGCTTTTGATTATTTACTGGTGTTCCAGCAGTTTGTTGATATATATCTGCAAAGGGAATTTTGTAACTTGTGATGCCTGCATTAATGGAATTTTAGACCAGTGTAAATCATGATGACATGCATTGTTCAAGTGCATATTTCCAAAACCGATAACTGCCCACACTGCTTTTGACAGATGGCGTTTTTTGATCTTCACAATAAAAAAAATTATCCCCTCTAGCAGAATCCTCCCCACCCTCCAAGAAATGGTGAATAATTTTGGTGTATGAGGGAACTGGGTCCCACTGAGGCTCTTGCTGCTGACTTGCCTTGAGTTATACTTTCGCTATCTGAATTTTAAATCTCAAAGTTATTTGTGTTTGTGCTGCTGTGTTTAGAAGAGAGAGTTTAGCTGTGTCCCAAGAGATGTCAGCAAACCTCCTCGGGTGTTTTGTTTTTCTTTGAGATTATTACAAAAATAGATGTTATTGAAGATATGCCCATTTTTCATATTAAACTTTCTTTTTTTGATAGGATTGTAAATACAAAGAGATTCAATATTTGAAGAGATTTTCTACTTTCTCCATCATTATTTAATCAGCACTATTAATATTTGAGTCCACTCCTAGAGCACATAAATCACGTCAGGCGGATAGTAGCGCTCAGCCTTCCTGTGCACGTATGGAGTGCTAACCGTTAAAATCATACTACAATGATCATATTCTACATTTGTATAGTACTGTTCATTGTGGAAGATCCCACAGCACTTCACAGACTATAGAATGTACAAAAAGTAGTGCTGAAAAGCAGTTCTCTGTGGAGTGGAGGGTGCCAACCAGCTGGCATATTGCACACTGCACTACAGAAGGAATATTTTGGGGAAGGACACTAGGGCAAACCCTTGCTCTTACAAAAAACTGTCCCAGGGCCTTTACCCTCCACCAGCACATGCGGGAATAAATTTGTCAAGGTTTCTTCTGGAAAACCCACCTACACTAAACAGCGCTTAGCTCAGTTTTGTGTAATGCACAAGGTCAGACTTGCCAGAATGTCTGACCCAATATGAGGAATGCAACAACAAAATACAAAGTAGAAAGCCAAAAAAGCTGGTCCATTAAGGGCAGAGGTGAAAGTAAGCTGGTACAGGCCGGTACAGAGGACCGGTAAGAAAAGGAGACTGACTGAGGGAGGAGAGAGAAGCCTGCTCCCTGCATAAGAATAGTTTAAACTCAGCTGTTCCCTGATGATTCAGCCCCCGGACTAGGTTTCTGGCATTGTTGTTAATTTCACTCACAGTAGGGGAGAGGGGGTCGAGGGGAAGGTGTGTTTGACCATGCCAGGGGCAGTCCTTTTCTGCCGCCAGATGAGGGGATCTCTCCAATACTAATATACACAACAAATACAAGCATTTGGCTGCACAGCTTAAATCCAGAGCTCATAAAAGCAGGTGGAAGGGGAAAACTCACTGTCACACAGATTTCTCAGCTCCTCCCTCCCCCTCCTCCAGCCAGGCTGCAGACAAGTCTCTGAATTCCTCTCTCCCTACCCCCAGCAGGGGTTCTCCTCTAGGCTCTAGCTTGCAGTAGGGACACTGGCTGAGATGCCTGCTGCTGCTGCCTGCAAAAGAACAGTTTAAACTCAGCTGTTCCTTGTGCAGTTCAGTGCCCAGAGTTAGGATCCGTTTCTGGCATCCTTGTTAATTTCACTCCCAGTTGTTGTTGGGTGTGTGTGACCATGGCAGGGCCAGTTCTTTTCTGCCTTCGGGATGAGGCGATCGTCCAGCACGGCATCGCTCTTCCGAACCCGACTGGAACTCCGTCCAGCACGGCATACTGGCTCTTTGCCGTACGGCCGTTACTGGACTCAAGACCAGTCTTACTTGACACAGCTTATGAAATGTTTGTCACAAACAATGCGCTGCAGCCTGCCACTGAACCAGCCAGCGACTCCAGCAACTGCGCCCCTAGTGGGCTGCTGCCTGCAGAGAGCCAGCAGGTGCCACTGGGCTGGGTCTGCGAAGGAGTTAAAGTAACCAAGGCAAAACCCACAGCACAAGGCCAGCCAGAGGGAGCGCAGGGGAGGGGAAGGGCAGGGAGGGGAAGTCAGAGGTGACATGACGGACAACTGGAATAGGCCTTCATTGAAATATACAAGATATTTAGAGGAAAGTTTTCAATTTCAGCCTCGTGAACCTCTGGCAGGCAGGACAAAAACAAAAAAGAAGATTTGCAGATTGCACCGATGTGCCTAAAGGACATTTCAGGTGTTTAAATCAATATATTAAGAGGGTGGATTGGAATTTGAAAAACTACTATTTTTTTCAAAGGAGGCATAATAATTTCCCTGAATATCCAGTTTTCCCCTCCAATCCCTTTTGTGGTTTTGTCTATGGGGGCTTTTGCTTTTTCCCTGTGAATCTTTAGTGCTTTAGCAAAACTGGCTTTGCCCAAATACACTTAATCAATCATGACACATCTTGATACCTTAAAGTTATGTTCATGGTGCATCTGTATTTATGTGTGTCTGGTCTGGTACGGCATACCGGCAAGAGCAGTACCCGTGCTACTGCATCAACTTCCACGGTGGGATTGAAGGGCGGGCTCTGGGCCGCCCGCAGCTCGACAGCCCTCCTTTGCAAATCCAGCCATGCTGAGATTAAAGGGCTCAGAGGCAGGCAGCCCAGAGCCCTTTGAATCCTTGCCGCAGCTGGGATTTAAAGGGCTCAGAGCTCCCTGCAGCTGCGGGCAGCCCAGAGCCCTTTAAATCCCGTGGGTCCCGTGGCTGGGCTGCCGCATCGACTTCCACAGGCGGGGATTGAAAGGGCTCTGGGCTGCCCGCGGCTGCGGGCAGCCCTGAGCCCTTTAAATCCTGGCCGCAACTGAAATTTAAAGGGCTCAGAGCTCCCCGTCACTGCAGGCAACCTAGAGCCTTTTGAATCCCAGCCGCAGCTCTGGCGGCCAGCTGGGGCCAGGATTTAAGGGGCTCTGGGCTTCCATCAGTGGCAGGAGCTCTGGGCCCTTTAAATCCCTGCTCCAGCCCTGCAAAGCTCAGGGTTCCCCCTGGCGGCCAGAGCCCCAGGCCCTTTAATTTGCCCCTGAGCCCCGGGGGGCTCCCAGCCACCTCTGCAGCTGGGAGCCCCTGGTTGATTTAAAGGCCCTGGGTCTCCGAGCCACAGCTGGTTCCCCAGGGCCTTTAAATCTTGAGAGGCCACGCCTCTTCCGGATGAGACCACGCCCCCCAGGATGCCAGCGGTACCGCTAAGTCCTGTAAATTACTTTCACCCCTGATTAAGGGGCAGTGTGGTCTACTGGCTCAGGAATCAGACCTATTTTCTAATCTCAGCTCTACTGTTGATGCAGCGTAGTACTTTGGGCAATCAAACCTCAAAGGGATTAAGTGCTTAATGCCTGTATAATTATGTGAACATCAGGTATTAGTCTGTCATTGGGAGGTAAATATTTTGATAGACACCACTGCCACAGACCTTGTGAATTCTCCCCGTGGGACCAGCAGCAAACAGCTCTGTAGTAGAGCCTGGTCTTTTACATTAACCACACTGTGCTAGTAACTTCGTGGGGATACTTAAAAGTGGTTCTGAAGGGGCCTGTTTGATAATTGTGTAGGTTGGCCATAGTATAGGTTTGAGTGAAAATTGTTACTATGCCCATTTCAAAAACCCAGAGACATCCCTCACTGCAGCCGCCAGCCCCTGCCCCAGGCTAGCACCCCCAGACCCAGAGCACCAGGAGGGCGGGTAGTGTAGCCCCAGGCTAGCACCCCCAGACCCAGAGCACCAGGAGGGCTGGTGGTGTGGCCCCAGCCTACCCAGCCCCAGAGCACCAGGAGGGCTGGCGGTGAGGCCCCAGCCTCCTCAGCCCCGGAGCACCAGGAAGGCTGGCGGTATGGCTCCAGCCTCCCTAGCCCTGGAGCACCAGGTGGGTGGGTGGCGCAGCCCCAGCCCGAGCTGGGTCCACCACTCAGGGGGAGCCCAGAGTCACAAGCAGGAGGGTGCCTGGGGGTGAAGCGTGGGTGGGGCCACACCAAGCTGTTGGGGAGGCACAGCCTCCCCCAGCCTACGACACCCACCGCCCATGCTGAGAGGGGCAGAAAATATCCCTCAGAACCACCTGCAGTGCACATATGCAAGAGATACCCATGCGGTGGAACACAATTGAATGATTTACGTGTTTATGTTGTGAGAGTACCTGAGGAAAAAAATTAATAAAAAAACTTTATCCTTGTAAAATTAGGTACTGTTCCAGTTGGGATTAACAAGTTTTTAGGCAGCTGGGTGTTCACAGCACAGACTCCAGTATAAAAACACAAATCGTATTCACCCTTCTAGGGATAGTTTGTGATATCTTTACCCATGATGGACCTTCTCCCTGAGGAGTCCCTTTGAAGCCCACAAGGCTACTTGTGGATCAAGGCATTATCCAACGTGAGTAAGGCTACATCTACATTATGAACTGAGATGTGATTCCAGCTTGCATAGACATAGTTGTGTTAGCTCTAATTGAGCTATTGTGGTAAAAAACAACAGTGTAGCCACAGATTCATAGATTCTAAGGAACCATTGTGATCATCTAGTCTGACCTTCTGTATAACACAAACCATTGAACTTCCTAATAATAATTCCAAGAGCAGATCTTTTAGAAAAACATCCAATCTTGATTTTTAAATGGTCAGTGATGGAGAATCCACCACAATCCTTGGTAAATTTACTCTCACCATTATAAATTTATACTTTATTTCCAGCCTGAATTTCTCTAGCTTCAACTTCCAGCAATTGCCAGACTGAAGTGCCCTTTATTAAATATTTGTTCCCCATGTATGTACTTACAAACTGTAATCAAGTCACCCCTTAACCTTCTCTCTGTTAAGGTAAATAGATTGAGCTCATTGAGGCTGTCACTCTAATGCATGTTTTCTAATCCTTTAATCATTCTCGTGGCTCTTCTCTGAACCCTCTCCAATTTATCAAAATCCTTCTTAAAATGTGGACGCCAGAAAAGTACACATTATTCCAGCAGCAGGCACACCAGTGCTAAATATAGAGGTAAAATAACGTCTTTATTCCTACTTGAGATTCCCCTGTTTATAATATCTTAGGATTGCATTTGCTCTTTTGACCACAGCATCACAGTGAGAGCTTATGTTCAGCTGATTATCTACCACCACATCCAAATCTTTTCCAGAGTCACTCTCTTCCCAGGATGGAATCCTCCATCCTGTAAGTCTGATCTGCATCCTTTGCTCCTAGATGTATACATTCACATTTAACCATAATAAAATGCATATTGTTTGCTTGAGCCCAGTTTATCGCTTGATCCAGATCGCTCTGAATCAGTGATGTACCCTCTTCACAATTTACCACTCTACCAATTTTTGTGTCATCTGCAAACTTTATCAGCAATGATTTTATGTTTTCTTCCAGGTTATTATACAGTAACTCCTCACTTAACATCATCCCAGGTAATGCTGTTTCGTTGTTACGTTGCTGATTTATTAGAGAACATACTCATTTAAAATTGTGCGATGCTACCATATAATGTCATTTGGCAGCCACCTGCTTCGTCAATTGCTTGCAGGAAGAGCAGCCCATTGGAGCTAGCTGGTGGGGGCTTGGAACCAGGGTGGACTGGCAGCCCCACTATCAGCTCCTCTAAGTTCCCTGTGCAGCAGCCACCCAGCAGGCTATCCATTTATGGGAAGTTCAGGTATCCCTCCCACCACTGCCATGTGCTGCTCCTGCCCTCTGCCTTGGAGCTGCTCCCCGGAGCCTCCTACTTGCTGTCCAGGGGCTGTGAGGGGAAGAGGGGTGCTGATGTCAGCTCCTGCCCCCTGCTCCTTTACCCCATCTCCAGAGCAGGGGGGGAGACACGACAGGGCTCAGGATGGAGGGAGCTTGCTGGCAGCTGCTGCTGTCTTAACTTCCTGATCTACTTAAAAAGGCAGTGTACTTAGAGTGGGGTCAGTGTACTTAAAGGGGCAATGCACTTCTCTCTCTCTCACACACACACACACAGTATGTGTGTGTCTCTCTCTCACAGGCTTGGTCTACACTACACGTTTAAACCGATTTTAGCAGCATTAAACCAATTTAACACTGTACCCATCCACACTACGAGGCCCTTTACATCGATATAAAGGGCTCTTTAAATCAGTTTCTGTTCTCCTCCCCAATGAGAGGAGTAGTGCTAAAATCGGTATTACCATATCGGATTAGGATTAGTGTGGCCGCAAATCGACGGTATTGGTCTCCGGGCAGTATCCCACAGTGCACCACTGTGACCGCTCTGGACAGCAATCTGAACTCGGATGTAGTGGCCAGGTAAACAGGAAAAGCCATGCGAAATTTTGAATTTTCCATTTCCTGTTGTTGCCACAAGCCATGGAGCTCTGACAGCAGGGGGCAATGCAGTTCCCAAATCCAAAAGAGCTCCAGCATGGACCGTACACGAGGAGAACTGGAGTTCTGATCGCTGCATGGGATGACAAATCTGTTCTATCAGAGCTCCGTAAACAGAAGATAAAACGAAAGTGCCAAAGCAATTTGAAAAAAATCTCCACGCTATCACTATAGTGCTGCGTGCAGTGTAAACGGAGAAGCCGAAAAAGAATCAAATGGACCTCATAGAGGGGAGGGAGGGGGTACTGGAGGACCCAGCTACCCACCGTCCAGCAGCCAGTCTCCGAAAACTATTTTCCATATCTTGGCTGAGCTGCTGCCTGTGGTTTCATAAACACATTAGTCCAGCGTGGTTCAGCGTATAAGGCGTAATTAATTTTAATTACCTACCCTCTCCCCAAGCCACGTGAAAGAAAGGGAAAGAAATTTCGGTTCTTGACCTCTTTTTCAATTGTCACGCATGTCCTAAACTGAAATAATTGGTGTAAGACTTGTGATGATGCAGCAGTGAAGAAAGTAATCACGCCACCTCTCTCCCTCCCTGGTGGCAGATGGTAGCGAATATGACTGATATCCATTGTCACATCAAGCCCGTGAGTGCTCCTGGTGCCTCAGGTGAGGTCGTCCGGGGCCACCTGTAAAAATAGGAGTATGACTCCCATCATTCCCAGTAGAATGGTAAAGAACACGGCTCGTAATCCGTCTTCAATCATGCAACTGGGGGCTGAGCTCCATCAGCCCCCCCCCCCTTTCTATGTGAGAAAGATTCTGTCCTGCCTGGACGTCACAGCACGGCATGCTGGGCTTTCTCCTCTCCCTGCACCCGCTTATGTCCTGCCTGGACGCATAACACTGGGAGGCTGCCTCCACCATTTAATCTCACTACAGTCACAAGTTTCTTATTCCTGCAATTCTTTATAACTCATGATACCAGCGGGGGACACTTAGCAGGGTACCGCAGGAGGTTGGGGGAGGAGGGAAGCAACAGGTGGAGTTGTTGCAGGGGCACCCCCGTGAATGGGCATGTAGCTCACATTTCTAGTGGATATGAACGGAGCAGACTGGTGCTCCATCTGATACAGCTGGTTCTTCTAAGTAATATACTTGCCTCAATATTCTAGCAGGATTGGACCTCTATTTTCAGAAAACCATAAAGGAGGGACTTGACTCGGGGAGTTCATTCCCAGTTTTGCGCTTTTGTGACCTCCGAGTCCGACGTCGCAGGGCACCAATGAATCAGTAGACTAATACAGAAGGACAGATAACCATCATGCGTCCATTGCCATTATAGCCGGGCAGACCGGTACATTGATACACTGATAAGCACTGTCTCTGCTATCATGCAAAAGAACAAATGAATGTGCTGTGTAGCGGCTGGAGGTATCGCCGTCTTGTTTCAGTACACACATGGTGAACTGTTAAAAAAAAAAAATGCTGAACCGGCTCTCCATGTTGCCTATCTATGGCGTCTGCAGGCAATCCACGGGAAAAGGGGGTCGTCAAAAATGATGATTGTCTGGCCATTAGCTTTCACGGAGGAAAGGAATGACTGACAACATCTTCACCAGAACCACCCACCGTACAATGAATTTTTGCCCATCCCAACTGGGCTCTCAACACCGAATTCTAATAGGGGCGAGGAGACTGCGGGAACTATGGGATAGCTACGGAATAGCTACCCACAGTGCAATGCTCTGGAAATCGATGCTAGCCTCAGACCATGGACGCACACCGCCGAATTAATGTGCTTAGTGTGGCCACATGCACTCGACTTTATACCATCTGTTTTATAAAACCGGTTTATGTAAAATCGGAATAATCTTGTAGTGTAGACATACCCACACATACACATGCACCCCGCCCCCAGCACTTTGGAAAGCTGAAGGAGTGATGCACTCCAATGGGATAGCATTTTTCAGGAACATAAATACAATGTTAAGCGAGGAGTTACTGCATATTATTCATTTATTTTTATAGCTTCCTTCACTTCCCCTCTAAACTAGGTTATTTTTTCACCAGCACAGCCTTCTTCCTTAAGGGATTTTGGCTTTTTATCACACACATTTTTTTATTAAATTCTTCATTCCCACTGATTTGGCTCATTTTTGTTCAACTTTGTGAAACTGGCCCTATTAAAGCAGAGAGAGAAAGAGAGAGAGAATGTATGTATGTATAATTGCTGATCTGGCCTTTATTCTGCTTGCATACTATAAATGTGATCAAGTCATGATTATCTGCATCTAAGCTAACATTAAATTTAGTTCTGTGATCAGTTCCTCTTTATCTGTTAGAACAATGTCTAATATAGAATTCCTCTGTATTGGATGCAAAACTTTTTGAGTTAGAAAATGGGCATCTATTATGTTTAGAAATTCCAACAATATTTTATTATTGGCAGCATCAGACCTCTAGCATATGTCACTCAGATGGAAATCCCCCATGATCATGCAGCTTTTCTTCCCTACATGTTCTAGATAGATGCATAAGGAGGAGGGCATCTTGTTTCTAGTGTTACGTGATGGTGTGTAACAGACAACAACTAGTACCTCATCTTGTGCTTTATCTGTTAGGATATTGATCCAGAAGTATTTTTCGGATCAATCAATCATATTCTTCTGATATATCAGTGACAGGCAATGCCATTTTTGACATAGAGTGCCACTCCTCATCTCCTCCTGCCTGCTTGATCCTTCCTAAATAGGTTATAACCATTCATTTTAAAATTCCAGTTGTTCGAACCATCACACCAGGTTTCAGTAATACCAGTTAGATTAGATTTGTTTACTACCAATGTGCCTAGCACAAGAGTAGTTTGAGATGCTCTAGGGGCTACATTATCCAGCACTCATCCCCAAAAAAGGAAAATTACCACTCTTTCACTTCAACAGTCTCACTAACTAGGTTCACAATTCTCAGAATACCCATTTCAGGGGTGAAAGAACGTGAAGACTGACAGTGCTTCCAGCCCTGCACCACAGCTGATCCATACCGCCAGCTCCACACCAGTTCTCCCTTAACTATGGCCTGACCTACAGATATGACTCCCCTCCAAACAGCCAGTTCAAGAATCAGCAGATAATAAAAACAGTTTCAGGTTTGTGATCGGGGTGAAAGGTTTTATAGTATCCAGACCAGACATTCATTGGTAGAGAGACAAGGTGGGTGAGATAATATCTTTTATTGGATTAACTTCTGTTGGTCAGAGAGACACAAGTAGGTCCAATCAAAGACATGATCTGTCTCTAATATCCTGGGACTGACATGGCTACAGCTACACTTCATTCATCTGGAAGGTCTCAACTAATGTCACTTTTAATGCTGAGCTGCCACAGGCTCAGAAATCCCAGCTATATCTTCTACCACTCACAGTTTGCTGAGAAGTAGGATTCTTACATGCCCACTTTCACGGTGTATGGCTGAGCAAGATGGAAACAAACTTGTTTTAACATGCAGTGAGGCTAAAGCCAAATGTTTGCAATTGCTAGCACAGTCTGCTATTGCAGGATGGGCTGTCTGTGATGACTAATACCACACAATAACTAACACGGAATGAAAGAAATGTTAACTTTTATTAAATAATTCCCTGCTGTCTCCATATTGTAGCATTAATATGTGTGGGACAGAGCTTAACTAAATTATCATTTTAGAGAGTAATGTCAGAAGTTACTACAAAATCTATACACAGTAATGAAATTCAAAGGCTATGATTATTCTTTGGCTTAGCTTGGAAGTGAGGGGGAGAAGTCCCACTCTCTTTCAGGCTGGTGACTACTGGAACTACTGAGACTCCTCATTTATGGAAAGATTCCCATCTCTAGCAATGCTCCCACCTCACCCCATTGAACTCTCATTTGCCTATTTATCCACCTGTTGTGTCTTGTCATACGCACAGTATTAAAGAAGCCAGTTCTTTATCTCCAGCTGTAAAGATTCACATATTTCTCTTTGGAGAGCCCTCTTTCAATCCCTGTGGCCAGCCAGGACCCCTATGCATGATATACATAGAGTTAGCTGTAACATACTCCCATCAGGACCGGCTTTAGGCTGATTCCCCTGATTCCCAGGAATAGGGCCCTGCGCCTAAGAGGGCCCCACACCTTAGGCGCCGTTTTAATTTTTTAATTTTTATTTTTTACTCACCCAGCGCCTGCGGGGGGGATGGTGTCCGAGTCTTCGGCGGCGGGGGGTCCTTCAGTGCCGCAGAGGACCCGGAGTGGACCCCACACCACCGAAGTGCTGCCAAAGACCTGGAGCGGACCTCCCCTCCTGCCGCCGAAGTGTCGCCGAAGCCCCGGACCACCGCCAGGTATTTGAATCAGGCCCCGCAGTTCATAAAGCTGGCCCTGATTCCCATCACAGAGCTAGTGTTTTTACTACCCACTCCTCCTCTATCTCATAGATTTGGGGTCCACATTTTACAGGCTGATTTTTTCCTGGGAGAATGTAGCATGTGAGCCTTTATTTGTTGTCTCATTGCTTAAATAGGATCTTTCTTTATATCTCTACCCTGCAATCAGGAGATGTGATGGCAGCACAATAGACACAACTGACCTAGCTTTGATCGAGCTAGCTACCACAGCAGTGAAGCTGTAGCAGCATGGGCTAGGCACTTGAGACGTACCCGGGGGCCAGGGTAGGCTCATTCTCAGGTGGTTAGCCTGTGCTATCACAGCTTCACTGCTGTTTTTAGTAAGCTAGCTTGGTATGGCTACAATCACATCTCCTGACTGCGGTACACACATACCCTAAAAGAGAGGCCACATGGTCTAGTGCAGTGGTTCCCAAACTTGTTCTGCCACTTGTGCAGGGAAAGCCCCTGGCAGGCCGGGCTGGTTTGTGTACTTGCCATGTCCGCAGGTTTGGCCGATCACGGGGAAGCGGTGCAGGCCAAGGGACGTACTGGCCGCTGCTTCCAGCAGCTCCCATTGGCCTGGAGCAGCAAACCGCGGCCACTGGGAGTCGTGATTGGCCAAACCTGTGGACACAGCAGGTACACAAACCAGCCCGGCCCACCAGGGGCTTTCCCTGCATAAACAGCAGAACAAGTTTGGGAATCACTGGTATAGTGGTTATACCAGAAGGCCTGGAGACAGGAAGTCAGGGTTCTAATACCATTCTGACTCTAGCCAACTAGATTACTTAAAATAAATCAGTTTACCACACTGTGGCTCAGTTTTCCCATCTGTAAAATGTGCTACTAATACTTAGGAATATAAGAATTACTATCCTGGATCAGACCAGTGAGTCTGATATCCTGTCACTGATAGTGGCCAACATCAGATACTTCAGAAGAAGGTGCAAGAAACACTGCAGTAGGCAGGTGTGGTATAGCCTGCCCTAAATCAAAATTTCCTCCTAACTCCAAACACTTAGAGGTTAGAGTAAGCCCTGAAGCATGAGGGTTTATCTCTCTTCTAAAACTCTTCATCTTCTTAGTATTTATTATTACAACTTGGACATATTTGTTATCCATATATTGAGGCTAACCGCTCAGCCTCAATGCTATCTTATGGCAATAAGCTCCACCTCTCAATTCTGTTATATTTTTCAAAGAGGTGGTGTGAGCCTTCATTCATAAATGTTTGTAGAATGCCCTGAGATACTTGGACAGACGGGAATAAGGAATGGCAAAAGTAATGGTAAAAATGTGTGGTAATTAGTGAGGGGCCCCTATGGTGAAGACCCATTCTTGGTTCTGTGGTAGGGGGCAAAGTATGGTAATAGAAAAGAGCAGGGGAACGAAGTAAGGAAAGGAACAATTGGGAGATAAACAGTGCAGAGTAGGAAATATTTGTCTGTTTGTAAGTGAAAACAGAAAAACAGAAAAAAGTATGCAAGATAAACAGTTAAGAAATTATTATTGGGTAACTCAATTATGCTATTACCTTCTCTCATTCTAGGAACCAAAGAAGGAGGCTGGTCCAATTTGTGCAAATGTCTGGGCACATACGATAGAAGGTGCTGTCTGAATATTGCTCTGCCTAAAAGTCAAAGTAGACAAACTGTGACTATAAAAATATTGAGGCAGACAAAGTGAAGGTATCATAAATTTAGACACACCTGGTACCAGCATAAATTTTTGAAGAGTTCAGACAGACCAGGAAAAAAAAAATACGAGTTTACAGAAAAGAGGTTCACCAATAGGATGAATTAAAAACAACCTAAAACCAATGAAAATTAACTGGATTGGATGGTTTCATTAGAATCAGTTTTGTTTCTCACTCTCTTTTTACTGAATTACAAAAAGTAACAAACTAGTTGACTACATTTTGTAATCCCAATACAGTATTGTGTTAAATAAACATGGCAGCGACACAGTATGCTTTATACTCACACTGCCCTTTGGTACTTTAACTCTTATACATGATTTTAATGAGGCAAAGTTCCTCATAAAATTTCACTGTTTATATCAGCAATAAAAGGATGTTACCACAGCAGAAGCAGGGCACCACATAAATCATGTGAATTAAAATGAGTTGAATAGCAGGGAGTTTTACCATTTAAGACAAAGAAAGAATGGAGGAGGAGAATAAATTTTACTGAAAGAGTATGCTCACTTTTCATTCCTTTTCTCCCTGAACTCTTGGGTTCAACACCCCATGTTTTCTGAATTACTCTAACTCACATCATTTATTCACCCTAGAATACACTTATGCATCTGCTATTTATTTATATTTGATTTGTTATTACTGAGATACTCAATCTATTGAGCTGGTTGAGGAAAAGGTGACTTGATCATGGTCTACAATAATCTACACAGGGAGAGGATATCTGAGGTTAGAAAGCTCTTTAATTAAAGCAGACAAAGGCATAACGAGATGCAGTGGCTCGAAATTCAAGTCAGCAAGGTTCAAACAGGAAATGATTCCCATTTTTTAACCAGGCCTCTACTACAAGGGCTTATGACTCAGGCTCTCTTCCTATTACAAAAGTAATTAAGCATTGGAACAGAATGTTTAAGTTAAGGGCTTGTCTTCACTACCAGGGTAAGTTGATCTAAGTTATGCTAGCTATTCACATAGCTTAGGTTGACTTACCCTGGTGTCTTCACTGCGCTGCATCGATGAGAGATGCTCTCCAGTCGACTTCCCTTACTCTTCTCAGAGAGCTGGAGTTGACCGAAGAGTGCTCTGACATTGATTTAGTGGGTCTTCAATAGACCCGCAAAATTGACCCCTGCTGCATCAATTGCACCAGTGCCAATCTTCCCGTAGTGAAGACTAGACCTAAGACTGTATGTCTTTGTGAAAGAAATGCTCTAATTCAACCACAAGCTGCTGGGCTTGAGGCAGGAAACACTGGTCCAAGTCTGTGATCATAGTTATTCAGGAGGTCAGACTAGATGTTCAGAGTGGTGCCCCCATCTTTAAAATGTACCAATCTGTTTCCATCCCAATAACTCCCAGGGTCTCCATCATGACTGAAGCCTCCTGTTACTTGGCCCTGTACAAACAGAATTATAGAACTGGAAGGAACCTCAAGAGGTCATCTAGTCCAGTCCCATGCAATCTTGGCAGGACTAATTATCTAGACCATTCAGGGGCAGCTCTAGGTATTTTGCCACCCCAAGCACGGCAGGCAGGCTGCCTTTGGCAGCTTGCCTGCGGGAGGTCTCCAGTCCTGCAGATTCGGCAGTATGCCTGTGGGAGGTCCGCAGAAGCTGCGGGACCAGCGGACGCTTCGCGGCGACCGGCAGGGCATCCCCCCTCCGGGCTTGCCGCCCCAGGCACACGCTTGGCATGCTGTGCCTGGAGCCGCCCCGAGACCATTCCTGACATGTTTCTCTAGCCTGCTCTTAAAAATCTCCAATGATGGAGATTCCACCAGCTCCGTAGGCAATTTATTCCAGGGCTTAACCACCCTGACAGTTAGGAAGTTTTTCCTAATGTCTAACCTAAACCTCCCTTGCTGCAATTTAAGCCCATTGCCTCTTGTCCTATCCTTACAGGTTAAGAAGAACAATTTTTCTTCCTCCTCCTTGTGACAACCTTTTACATACGTGAAAACTGTTATGTCCCCTCTCAGTCTTCTCTTTTCCAGACTAAACAAACCCATTTTTTTTTCAATCTTCCCTCATAGGTGATGTTTTCTGACTTTTAATCATTTTTGTTGCTCTTCTCTGGACTCTCTCCAATTTGTCCACATCCTTCCTGAAATGTGGCACCCAGAACTGTACACAATACTCCAGTTGAGGCCTAATCAGCGTGGAGTAGAGTGGAAGAATTACTTCTCATGTCTTGCTTACAACACTCCTGCTAATACATCCCAGAATGATGTTTGCTTTTTTTTGCAACAGCGTTACACTGTTGACTCATGTTTAGCTTGTGGTCCACTATGACCCACAGATCCCTTTCTGCAGTACTCCTTCCTAGGCAATCATTTCCCATTTTGTATGTGTGCAACTGATTATTCCTTCCTAAATGGAGGACTTTGCATTTGTCCTTATTTAATTTCATCCTATTTACTTCAGACCATTTCTCCAGTTTGTCCAGACCATTTTGAATTTTAATCCTATCCTCCAAAGCACTTTCAACTCCTCCCAGCTTGGTATCATCTGCAAACTTTATAAGAGTACTCTCTATGCCATTATCTAAATCATTGATGAAGATATTGAACAGAACCAGACTCAGAACTGATCCCTGCAGGACCCCACTCATTATGCCCTTCCAGCATGACTGTGAACCACTGATAACTACTCTCTGGGAACGATTTTCCAAACAGTTTTGCATCCATTTTATAGTAGCTCCATCTAGGTTGCATTTCCCTAGTTTGTTTATGAGAAGGTCATGCGAGACTGTATCAAAAGCTTTACTAAAGTAAAGATATACCATGTCTACTGCTTCTCCCCTATTCACAAGACTTGTTACCCTGTCAAAGAAAGCTATCAGATTGGTTTGACATAATTTGTTCTTGACAAATCCATGCTGACTGTTACTTATCTTCTAGATGTTTGCAAATCGATTGCTTAATTATTTGCTCCATTATCTTTCCAGGTACAGAAGTTAAGCTGACTGGTCTGTAATTCCCTGGGTTGTCCTTATTTCCCTTTTTATAGGTGGGCACTATATTTGCCCTTTTCCAGTCCTTTGGAATCTCTCCCATCTTCCATAACTTCTCAAAGATAATCGCTAATGGCTCAGATATTTCCTCAGTCAGTTCCTTGAGTATTCTTGGATGCATTTCATCCAATGCCCTGGTAACTCGAAGGCATCTAATTTGTCCAAGTAATTTTTAACTTGTTCTTTCCCTATCTTAGCCTCTTCTGTCTTACCTCATTTTCACTGGCATTCACTACGTTACATGTCCAATCACCACCAACCTTCTTGGTGAAAACCGAAACAAAGAAGCCATTAAGCACCTCTGCCATTTCCACATTTTCAATTATTATTCCCATCCTCCTCTCCTCCCCCAATTAACGGGCCTACCCTGTCCTTGGTCTTCCTCTTGCTTCCAATGTATTTGTAGAATGTTTTCTTGTCATCCTTTATGTGTCTAGCTAGTTTGATCTCATTTTGTGTCTTGGCCTTTCTAATTTTGTCCTTACATACTTGTGCTATTTGTTTATATTCATCCTGTGTAATTTGACCTAGTTTCCATTTTTTGTAGGACCCTTTTTTGATCTTTAGATCATTGAAGATTTCCTGGTTAAGTCAGGGTGGTCTCTTGCCATACTCCCTATCTTTCCTACACACTGGGATAGATTCCTCTTGTGCCCTTAATAATGTCTCTTTGAAAAACTGCCAACTGTCTTCTATTGTTTTTCCCCTTAGACTTGCTTCCTATGGGATCTCACCTACCAACTCCGTGAGTTTGCTAACGTCTGCCTTCTTGAAATCCATTGTCTTTATTTTGCTGTTCTCCCTCCTACCACTCCTTAGAATCATGAACTCTATCATTTCATGATCACTTTCACTCAAGCTGCCTTCCACTTTCAAATTTTCAACCAGTTCCTCTCTATTTATCAAAATCAAATCTAGAACAGCCTCTCTCCTGGTAGCTTTCTCCACCTTTAGAAATAAAAAATTGTCTTCCATACATTCAAAGAACTTATTGGATAACCTGTGCCCTACTGTGTTATGTTCCCAACAGATATTTGAGTAGCTGAAGTCCCCCATCACCACCAAGTCCTGTGCTTTGGGTGATCTTGTTAGCTGTTTAAAAGAAGCCTCATCCACCTCTTCTTCCTGGTTAGGTGGTCTGTAGTAGACCCCTACCATGTTATCACCCTTGTTTTTTTTATCTCTTTTATCCTTACCCAGAGACTTTGTCTCCTATTTCCATCTCAATCTCAGTCCAAGTGTATACATTTTTAATATACAAGGCAACACCTCCTCCCATTTTTTCCCACTGGACCTTCCTGAGCAAGCAGTACTCTTCTATACCAATATTCCAGTCGTGTATTATTCCACCAGGTCTCTGTGATGTCAACTATGTCATAGTTGTGTTTATTTACTAGCATTTATGAAGACAAAGGAATTTACAATCTAAAAAGACTCGGAGCCAAGGGGATACAATTCTCATATGCATAGATACCTTTGCAAAGTATATATTATAAATTGTCAAGTACTTTTGTTTGCCACTCAATTTATTCATCAATAGGCTGATTTCTTATTGGCCTTGCATCATTATGTTTACACATTTGTAAACAGCTGGAAAGATGAGGGGTGAAAGCCAGACCCTGTGGCTGTAGGGGAAATAAGGACTTTTGCTTCATAAAGGCTCATAGCCTCCACCCCCTCCACCCCCCCACCGCAAAAAAAAAATCTCATTTTGCATCTAGAGTTCCAACACATCCAAATTCCCAGAGTGAAGTTCTGCCAGAAGCAGCCAGTTATATGGGGTTTCATGATGAAACCATATGACCCAGAAAAGCTGGTGTGGTTTCAGTACAAAACCATAAATCTACTAAGGTTTGGGCCAAGTGGTGGGCCACATGAGCTAGGGAGGTTTGCAAACCTTTCAGTGAACATAGCCTATGTTCAAAGTGTGTATTGAAATCCAAAAGCAGGTGAGTTTAACATGATTTGGGCTGCTTAAATAACATGTTGCTAAGCTCTATTGCACAAGGATGATAAGCTGTGCAAATTACAGTTGTATAGATGCTATGGCGCAAACCCTGCCGCCCAATTCCACAATGGGCAAAAGCTGCCCAGCTGGCAATGGACCTGGTGCATTTGCACAGTATACATACCACCAGGGCCCTGTGCAGAGGATCCATAACCCCTGTGCATGATGGAGCTGTGCTTCTGTCCCAGCTCACAGAAGGTTGGGGGTTTAGAGTGGCTGGCAAGGGAGGGCTAGTGGCTGCCCTGTATGGGGAGGGACCAGATGCTGTGGGTAAAGGACTGACCCCAGAGTGGCTTTGTTGCCACTCCACAGCTGTGGGGGAAAGAAGGGGGATGGAGAATTCTAAGCATCCTCCCTCCAAATCCCATTACATTGGATTGACTGTTCAGCACTATAGATTTATGAATACTTAAATTTCAGGAGGTTTCCTTTCTTCCCTCATCTGGAATAATTTCCCAAGTATCCTGATTCTCTAAGTATAACTGCTTTAGTGTCATCTACCATATTACCCAGGTTGCTGCCCTACATACCTGGTACATCCCTATGCAATAGTGAAAGTGTTAATTGACATTGTTACCACAAAGCTACAATGGAGAAGCATCCACTGATGTAGATGCATGTCACTGCGTTGAAACTGTGGATGCCTTTAAGGTTTTAAACACTTTTGTAACCCATCTTCATTGCTAACAATTCCTTGCAAGCATGGCAACGTCATCAGCTTGCAGATCAAATCTGTCTTTGTCTGTTTAGGAGACATGTTATTTTGCTGCCACTTGCCTTGCCTGAACTGTCAAAGCTCGTTTGCTTCCCAGTTCAAGCACGGAAGCACAGTGAGCAGCATCACCATGCCGAGGCATTGCTTGGGCAAGCAACCTTCCTTTCCACCTCTTCAGGGACTTCTTATCAATGTGAAATGTGTTTGTTCTTATTACAGGTTGGGGCTCCAGTTTCCAAATCTTCACTGTAAGAGCAAAGTTAGCACATGCAAACTGTTTGGTGCCGCTGGGGAAGCCATTTGAAAAACAGGTTAATGTTATGAAATGTATATCAGGGCTCCAGCCTCCACTCCCCTAATCCACAGCATCAGGGTCTTCTCTCCAACCGAACAGGTGATACCCTTCCAGGTCCCAACCCCCAGTGCTCGGCCTGAACTTCTCACCAATAGTCCATATACCCAGTGCTTCCATCAGGTACCAATACTGAACTCTCCCCTCCAAATGCTGATAGTCTGCTTCTCCCAGACCCCAGAGCCCCAGCCCTGAGTCCAAACTGCCCAGTCCCCATGATTCATATGCCCAGTTTCAACTTCTTACTTCCCTTTATGCTTTACTCCCATAGCCAAGTCTCAGCACTGCTTTCTCCCTTGCTCCCATTGAAAGCAAGTGGGAGTCTGGACACCTACTTCAATGGGAGCTGGATGGGTTCTACAGTGGCTTGCCATCCTGCCACATGACAGCACTATACGTCTTTGGGAGAAGGTGTTGAGGCTGTAAGGTATTTTCACACCTAGACAGTGGCTTCAGATTGTCCTCCCTCTTTTCTATTTGTCCAATAGTAACTTAAATTGAAATAAAGAAAACCCAGTAATTCCTTGGGAAAAGTGGAGCATACACGAGTCACACACTCAGCTAAACTTGCCCACGCCTAAATCTCAACAGCATGATGCTGTGCCCACATTACAAAATAAAGTGACTTGGACCACCATCCGATATAAGCTAATCTCAGACGAAAATTATTTGCATCTATTTGTCATGTAGAGCCAGGTTTTCAAAATGCTCAGTTAGGGATGCTAAGCTCTTCTGAAATTTGGCCACTTATTCTGGTGCCTAAACGGCTGCTGAGCTCTTTTGAAAATCTAGCTCTGAAATGGCTAAATGTCTGTCTCCAGAGCTGCAGAAGTCCTGGCAGCAAAATTGGAGTGTGGTTTGTCTGCATAAGCTGAGGTTAGATTCAAGGGGCCATGCAGTGGGCATATCACTGCCAAGCGTTTAACTTAATTGGGAGTCCTTTTGTTACACTTGCATGGAGGGGGCTGGGCAACCTGGGGAGATGTGGGACTAAAGTCAGGGGATTTTCCATTGTGCAGATCTTCCGGTCCTCTCCTCTTCAGTGGGACCATTTTAGGATTGGTCAGGGCTACCACAGAGCCAGTCCATATGCTTGCGATAAGGATGCCACACACCGTTCTTCTCCCATGTACCCAGCCCAGCTCCTTGGGCTGGGAGCTGTGCCAAAGACCTGACTCTTACTTCAATTATTCCACAAAAGTTTTCCAAATCATCAATCATAAATGCCTTACCTTTTCCTAAGGGAATCATCACTGCAGCATTTCATTTCCCAAGTCAGGGCACCTGTTCATCCCTCCTACAATGCATTACATCTCTTCCATTAGACGTGTATGGGTGTAATTTTCCACCAGCTTCCATTAGCATAAGCAATCCTCCAATGATGACTGGGACCCACTGGAAGAGTATATCTAAGGCTCTATAATTGCAATTGATTTTTCTATCAAGCTTTGCATTTGGAATAGTATCTTTTTGTATCTTGACTCAAGATAGTCCAAGAGGACAGGTAGGATTTAGCTTTGATACAAATTAATCTTCCTGTTGGTCTGAGGTTATCAATTAATGCTGGATGAACTTCAAATGATTTGTAGGTGTCTTTGTAGTTTATTTTGTACAAGCACTCAGAAGTCTGGGTACTTACACAAGCTTTTTGAGACTGGACTAGAAATCACATGGAAACAGCTGTGATAGGCCAGAAGCTAAACTCCGGATCTGAACCTCGTTTCATATTCAAGTTCAAACTCAGACCTGTCTCTGTAGTAATCAGCTGAGGACACCAGATCTGAACACCTCAAACTTTGGGAAAATTCAGATCTGGATCTTGAGTTTGAACTCCCACTTTTGGGATGTGCACTTTCAGTCAAGGTCATGATCTCAAATCTGGAATTCAGAGATCAACTGTAGTTCATGCCAATCTCTATTTTCTCATGGCTCTTGTTTCTTGCCAGAACAACGACTACAAGAGGAACCTCTCTAGTAGTATGGCAGCATGCTTGTTTCTGGGCCTAGAGAGAACTAGGAAGTGCAAGCTGTGGAATGATGGGAAACATCAAAAAAGTTGTGCATTTTGGAGTGGTGGCAGAAGGGTTCAGTGGATAGAGCATTAGCCTGGGAATCAGCAGACCTTGGTTCTATCCTGGACTCATCTGCTGCCCTGCTGGGTGACCTTGAGCCAGTCACTTTACTTCTCAGTGCCTCTATCTCCTCCTTCTCTCTTGTCTATTTCGACCGTTAGCTATTTGGGGCAGGCACTCTCTCTCACTGTGTGTTTGTACAGTGCCTAGCACAACAGGCCTTTGTGTGCTGCTGTAATACAAATAATACATTGATCCTTACTGATCAGAGCCAGTTTGCCCACTCAGAGTACTTGCTGTACAAGGAACAAAATTTATCATGGGTTTTTTACTATTGGTGAGCCATTGATGGGGAATGAAGATGAAGCATCATTGTCTCTCACACCAGCATGTTTGTCTTACAGTGCCAATTGTATAACCCCCATATTACTGTGTCTTTAATACCCTTCTCTGGCCAGCTAGTCCACAACTTCAGTACTCTGACAGTGTCCAAAGTGCTTCTGGATGTTGCTTTCCCTTTCATTTAAACACGTTCCCCCTCAGAGTTTTGTAGCTTTGTGTAGAGGTTACAATAATATACGATTCACTTAAATCTTTGTCCTAATTCTTTCTATATTAATCAGCGCTTTTTATTCTGTTAGCTTATCTCCCCACTTGGAGAGTGGCCTCATCATAGCTTTTATTCATGAGGCAGATATTATCTCTACTCCCAGTACGTCTTTAAATACAGCAATATATTTTATCTCCTGTGCTGCTCCAAATGACAACAGCATTCTCAGGGAGGTCTTAAAGCAGAGTTGTATGGTTTCATAACCTCCTTTGACTCACATGCTGCAACTCCAGCAGCACTATGTTATTATGCTGTTACACTCATTTATTTTTCCAAGCACCTGCCGAGCCTGAAGAGTTATCCAGAGTCAAATGCAATTTGACTGCTCTTCAATAAACCGATTTCCAAATAACCAGGGCATTGGAGGATGTCACTCAAAACATGGGCAGAGTTAAACCAGTTTTGAAAGTGGTGCAGACTGTGGTGTAAATCTCAGTGTAACTGATTGGTTAACCCCTTTTCGCAGTGGCTTGTGCACACTCATGCTACATGTGGTGGGACAGCTGGTCACATAACAGAAAAAGCAGGAGTGATGGTGGCCCTGGTGTAGAAAATGCTGCAAGAATTTCTGGTGTTTTTAACATCTTGTTAATTGAGGCCAAGATTTCCAAAGGTGCTTACGGCAGTTAGTCGGTTATACTGACTTTTAGTGGGATTTTGGTGGCTAACTCCTTTAGGTCCCCTTGAAAATCCGAATTCAACTCTGCTTTAAAAGTTTGACCACTGAGGCTCCCAGGGAATGTTCTGAAGCATGTTGAGATTCTGGATTTCAGTTTACTCTAGACAGCTGGAAGCCTTGTCTCCTTTTTAAAACGTTTTATCTTATAAATAAAATAATTAAACTAGTGTTATAGATCTTGTCTCTATAGATAAATGTTTACAGCTTCTTGATTTATTGGCTACCCACACAGAGAAGACTAATCACAGTAATTTGACAACATATAGGTGTTCTAGTTAAGGGATTGTACTAAGGACCCCGTGCAAATCACGTGTCTTCTCAGACTAAAGGAAAGGTTAGGCACTGTACTGAAGAATCAAAATCTTCAAATAACCTAACCACTGCACATGCCCAAAGTCAAAATGGGCCTGAACTGCAGCTGCTATTGAGCAGTAGTACTGTCTGATAGATAGGGCATTAGATTGGGTGTTAAGATATGTAGGTTCTACTCCTGGCTGTGCTGTTGAAGTGTTTTGAGACCTTGGGAGAGTCATTTCATTTCTTTCTGCTTCCCGCCTTTTGTCTGCGTTTTCTGTTTATACTGTAAGCTCTTTGGATCTGGATCTGTCTCTTGCTATGTGTTTGCACAGTATCTGGCACAACAGGGCCAAAAGGTGCTACCCACCACATAGATGTTAAATAAGAATAAAAGCTAATGTATTTCTTATCAGCATTTAGCAATGAAAAACATCATAATTCTTACTTCTAGAACCAGGAATTCTCTCTAGACCAGAAATTAGACAAAAAAAAAAATGATTTACTGAAGCCCCCCAGGTGTAGGTTGATTTGTCACTACTAATCACTAGGACACATTGCAAGGTCTAGGGTTTTTTTGCTACCCATCATTTTCTTGACTGTCCCACATTTACAGCAGATGAGATGGGGCCTCCTGAGATTCACTGCTATGCTGCGTGCTCTAATATTGCTGTGATGGTTGTTCTCCATTCTCTAGGATGCCTTTGCCGATTGTTTCCTGGTGTCTTTGTAAAAGAATGGCATTGTGTCCGATGACTACAGCGATCCTAGCTTATAATTGTATTCAACTCCCTAATGTCTGCTTGCAGTGACTTTGGGCTGGAGTCAATAATATCAGGGATAGGCAACCTATGGCACACAGGCCAAAGGCGGTACACAAGCTGATTTTCAGTGGCACTCATACTGCCCGGGTCCTGGCCACTGGTCCAAGGGGCTTTGCATTTTAATTTAATTTTAAATTATGCTTCTTAAACATTTTAAAAACCTCATTTTCTTTACATACAACAATAGTTTAGTTATGTATTATAGACTTATAGAAAGAGACCTCCTAAAAATGTTTAAATATATTACTGGCACGCGAAACCTTAAATGAGAGTGAATAAATTAAGACTCGGCACATCACTTCTGAAAGGTTGCCGACCTCTGCAATATATAATGGGTGCAACATTCTATTGGTAGGTGTTTCTAAATTTTTTCTACCAATCCCTCTGTATTGCAAAGGCTTGACCACCTAAGAAATATGTGGTGCATCAAGCCAGCTTTATCTAATTCAAAGTCGATGCTCTCTAGCCACACAATGGGACAATCATTAAGCATAATCATAGTATAAGTGTTCTCCTTTCCTACATGTACTATAATGTTCTCCTACTTGGAATTCTCTATTGCAAAATGTATGTCACTTACTCATATTCATTCCATGTGGGTTGGTTCACTCCAGTTCATTCCAGTAGAGTACTAAAACTTCTGAAGGGAAAAGACTGGATTTCAAGGAGATTTCAGGGTGATGACCTGGATGACCTAACAGGCCTTTTCCATCTGCAGATTCCCCTACAGATATAGAAACAGTGAGCTCTGGTTTACTGTCATCTATGAAGAGAGAAATTACGTACCAAAAAGAAACAGAAACAAGCAAAACATAGTGATTTAACTATACAAGAGGAGACAAGTCAAGGTGTTGGAACCAGGCTACACTTTAAGCAAGCTAAAGAATTTCATAGGTACAGCAAACTGCAAAAATACAGGATGTTCAGTCATGCGCTGTAATGAAATAAAGCAGAGCTAGCAGCCTTCCAAGACACTCAGCCCCAGACATTGGCCTTTGGACAAGACTAGTCCTTCTTCTTAAAGCTGACAATAAAGTTTTTTCCTGCAAGATGCATCATTAAGATCACATCCTCATCAACTCTTTTGTCTTTATCTAGGCATGGTCTACTGAAGCCATTTTTATTTTCTGGTTCTGTAGATCATTAGACATCCTGCAAAGAGTAGCATTCACAAATTATACTCTTACTTTACCATCCACGGAAATCAATCATTTCTACAGGCAGAATAAGCTAAAGGATATCCCAGAGAAAAGGTAGGGAAAACTAGTGTGGGCTACCACTGAAACAAGCTCAGAAAAATCACACTATCGGTCAAGGCAATGTACAGTTTAGATTGGCCAATTCCTCTGCCTATAGAAGAGTCTACATATACTCTGTACTGTAGGAAGAAAGCTGTGGAAATTGCACATTGTTTTTTTAGACCAGGGTTTCTCAAACAGGGGTCACCGCTTGTGTAGGGAAAGCCCCTGGCATTCCGAGCCAGTATGTTTACCTGCCCCGGTGCAGGTCTGGCCAATCGCGGCTCCCACTGGTGGCGGATCGCTGCTCCGGACCAATGGGAGCTGCTGGAAGCGGTGTGGGCCAAGGGACAAGCGGCGACTCCTGTTTGAGAAACCCTGTTTTAGACTCTAAGCCCTTTGGCCTTTTTATCTTGTACCTTGCCAAATGTACTGTTGGCACTTAATAACCACAGGATTTAGTGATACATCCACACAAGTTACCCACAATTGCTGACTATGAAGTTTGCTGGCTGAGTCCATCCTGGAAAGAAAGAGGATCCTATCAAGTCATTCGCATTCCCCAGCTGCTAGCCAAAGCCAGTGAAGCCATTCTGAAACCAGGGTTGCCCGGGGGGGGTGAGGGGGCAAGTGGGACAATTTGCCCCAGGCCCAGGGCCCCACAGGGGCCCCCACGAGAGTTTTTTGGGGCCCCTGGAGCGAGGTCCTTCACTCACTCTGGGGGTCCTGGAAAACTCTCATGGGGCCCAGGCTCCCAGAGCTTCTTCCGCTGCAGGTCTTCAGCGGCGGAGGGTCCTTCCGCCCTGGGACCCACCGCCGAAGTGCTGGGTCTTCAGAGGTAATTTGGCAGTGGTCTCGAAGCGGAAGGACCCCCCAGCCACCAAATTACCTCCGAAGCGGGGGGCCTCCCGCAACTGAAGACCCTCTGAATCCTCTGGGCGGCCCTGTCTGAAACAAAAGAAAAGGAATTACTGACCTCTTCTCATCAGTGAGGTGTGTGGAGCACAGGACATGCTTTAAATGGGACAGTAATATAAAAAGGGGTAAATGGTAGCCTTGATGAAACTATGAGTGCAAGACCTGAAACCCCTGTTCTGATCCCTGTGCCTTGATGAGGCACTGATGAATGCCTCACTTTTGGTCCAATGAGTTAGGGAAGCCCATTTTACATTTCCAGGGAGCCTGGTATTAAGAAAAACAAACAAAAACAGCTGCGTACAGTCAGTATAATCCACTTAAATACCATGCACGAGTGTCTCCACTTTGGGGGAAACAATTGCTCTTGACAAAACTCACAGATGTTCTAAAGGCAGATGTCAACACTCTTGAAAGGATTATAAACTACCCCCACTTACTGGCTTGCATTTATCCCAGTGAGACTGGCAAAGCTCTTTAACTGTCTGTGTGAGAATAGGAGAAATCAACCACAATCCAGCTGGCCTATTCACAGATCACAGAAACTCTGACCTGGGTAAACTTAGGACAGTTAAGACTCACTCCAGCTCAACGAGAAGGCAAGCAAACACCCTGAGTGTTCCTCATTCATCACCTGTTACGAGGCTACTTGTAGTCATTTGTAGAAACAGATCACTTTCAAAGCTATCTGCAACCTCCTAGCCTAGGAGAGTACCTCTTCTCCTCTCCTGTAGCATTGCCTCTGAGTACATCTTCTGTATTTCTATTAATATTGAAAACCACAACAGAGCAGAGTTTCCCATCTGGCCAAGGACAGCTTGGGAAATTTAGCATAAGCTTTTCCAGTTGCTGAGTCCATGACTAAGGATGAATAGCCAGAGTTCCCTCTCACTGGTGGAAATTGTGAAAAATTGTATTGAAGTCAGTGGAGTTACTGTAAACACGTGTATGCAAAATGAATCATTTCTATAATATTTCAGTGGAATCTCTTCAACAAACAAGATCCATTGTGCCCTGATATGCAGGTGAGGGTTTGTGCAGTCATTTTCAGATATGGCTATAAAGATTTGTCTTTTTTTTTTTTTGACATATGTTGGGAAATATCACAATAAGTTTTAATGATCAAAGTGCACTGTAAATATTTGAGACTCAAGGAAATAGTCCCCCCATGGGACACACTCAGGAAGTGTTTGAATTCCTAACAAAAAGCTAGCCAAAGGCAGGGATGTGGGAACTTCTTTGACAAAAGAAGTTTGGGGCTTGGAAGGACTCCAGACATTTTGTCACTGCAGGTTAATGGTCAGGACTCAACTGGAAGGGCCATGTCTGGCTGCAACCGGCAGCAGATATGCCAGAAGCTCATGCTTCTTAGATTTTCACCCTCATTTTACAGACACAAGAAGCCTGGATGAACTTATATAGCCACATATTTTGATCCTTATGCAAAACAAACCTGAATTCTGAATCCTTTTGAGGTTCCACCACAACTAAGTAGAAGTGCCATTTCAAAGTCACCCTGGTATCCCCTCTCATAATGATGTCTTTTATGCCCCAGGAAATAACTCTACCTTTGCATCTTCTGTTACAGGAGCCTTTGCAGAAGAAGGGGAAAGAGGCACAATGCCAGGAAGAGAATAATCAATCCCAAAGGATATACAATGGTCAATCTGCCATTAGGACACAGCAATACATATCACCATTTATTCTGCAGAAAAGCTGGTGACCCTCCAAATAGAATAGCCGATGAAGACTGTAGTCTGTGCCCTGAGACGGAGTGGAAAAGAACAAGGGTTGAACTATAAGTTTACTGGATGGTGGGATTTTACTTGCAATAGCCCACGTTTCCAAATCACTCAGGCCTCATGGATTCACATTTCCTTATAACAGATCATGTATACCACATAACTTTTCTGTTCCAGAGAAAAAGGCAAAGATGACAGGGAGCCACAGAACGGCAACCCAGGACTCCATTGCTCTCCTCTTCTCCCCGCCTGTTTTCTTCAGCAGATCTCACTGTCTGAAGTTTTAATGGCAGGTACTAGTGGCGTGGCTGGGCAATTACTTGCTGTACAGAGGGTTAGAGTTGAAAGC
Organism: Chelonoidis abingdonii; assembly: GCF_003597395.2. Taxonomy (NCBI): domain Eukaryota; kingdom Metazoa; phylum Chordata; order Testudines; family Testudinidae; genus Chelonoidis; species Chelonoidis abingdonii. Next base: position 24,970,088 of record NC_133777.1, read on the forward strand.
TAGATTCCAACTTTAAGTGCAGTCTGAGCAAGAAGGGATGTACATGCTGCACCAACGCAGGAGAAAAGCCGGGAGCCACTCTTCTTCCAAGACACTCCTCTGAGTGGCAATTCCTCCTTGCTCCCAATGGAAACTAAGTTACTGTTAACCAATACCTCCGGCACATTTCAGTCTCCACTGCACAGGCCCAGTGAGAGGAGCATGTACTCAAAGCTCCACCAACACGCTCCAGGGAGAGAATAAGTGAACAAATTGCCTATATGTTGGGATGTGATAGAACCCTCCATAATCTAGCCATTAAAGGGATAACTTTTTGGAGGTGTTGCACACTCCCAGGGACTTTGATCTAAACTGCGAGGGCTCAGCACCACTGAAACACAAATTCTTCATTTCTACTCCCACCTTCAGTGTCACAGTGGCTTCCTCTCTTCCGATTATCAAGCACCTCTGCCTCTTGGCATCAGCTGCAAGAAGTCCTAGTTTGCATCTGGCCGTGACTCACTGTGCTGAAGGGCTTATAAAGAGGGAGAGGTCCCTTGTCCTTCACGTCTTCTCTTCCTGAAAACAAATCTGGTTAAAGCCTTGACAGACCATCTGCCTTCTCAAGCATGATTAAAAGTAATTTCACAAAATCAGCAGCAGAATGTTTTCCATGGTGGCTCGTGTTCAGCTGCCAAGCAGTTACTCATGCAGATTAGCCATCTATTAAGTGAAAGGGTGTCAAGGGATGCGCTTAATAGCTTTTCAAATTATTTTATAAAAAGTTGTAATGGTGTCAGTTCTTTACAAATCATGCTGTGAAGACTATTAGAGTTAATCAAAATATGAGGGGAGTCACCATCTACTCTTAATTAATAAATTGCGTGCCTCTTGTGTAATCAGTGAGATTCAATCAGGGTTGGAATGAACCGGAAGCCCCATGACCTGCGATCACAACTTTCAAATTAAGAACATGCAACAATGGCAGCAAATTAAGCCTGCTTTCCACAGTGGCAAAACCATGCCATGGTTTGTTCATCTCTGTGAGAAGGATGCCCAGGTCTCCCAGGAGTGTCTTGATACAGGAAAGTGCTTGAGCACAAGGCTTAACTTTAAGTTTTGTTACAGTGAATGGGATTGAAGCATGAGCTTCCGTTCTATCCTGGATCAGGTCCTACACAAAGAAGGAAACTACCATGAGAGTAATGGCATTCAACATTAAGTCCCCACTACTGAAAATACTAATGTACATAGAATATATTAGGGTTAGAAGAGACCTCAGGAGGTCATCTAACCCAATCCTCTGCTTAAAGCAGGACCAACACCAACTAAATCATCCCAGACAGGGCTTTGTCAAGCTGGGCCTTAAAAACCTCTAAGGATGGAGATTCCACCACCTCCATAGGTAGCCCATTCCAGTGCTGCTTCACCACCCTCCTAGCAAAAGAGTGTTTCCTAATATCCAACCTAAACCTACCCACTGCAACTTGAAAACTTGCTTTTTGTTCTGTCATCTCCCACTACTGAGAACAGCCTAGCTCCATCCTCTTTGGAACCCCCCTTCAGGTAGTTGAAGGCTGCTATCAAATCCCCCCTCACTCTTCCTTCCAGAACTAAATAACTCCATTCCCTCATCTCCTCGAATCATGTGCCCAGCCCCTAACTTTCATTGGCCTCTGCGGACTTCTCACATTTGTCCACTCCTCTATAGTGGGGACTAAAACTGGAACCATAATACCAGTGGCTCACTGTGAAACAGGTAAATCCTTCCCTCATCTGCAGCAATGTGCGTCAACTAATGGCAGCCAATATTGCCGTTGTCGTTTGCACGAGGATATTTGACTCCCAGCACTTTTGTCCACTGGTACTAGTCCTTTTATGCGAAGAATGCTGCTTAGCCAGTCATCCCAACTTAGCGTGCAAGATTTTCTTCTAGGCGGACTCGTGCTGTCCTTGTTGAACTCATCAGATTGCTTTGGTCCAACCGCCCAATTGCCTAGTCACTCTTACCCTATCCCTACCTCCACTCAATCAAACGTCTCCCCGCAACTATGTCATCGTGAACTTGCTGAGATCGAATTCTTCATCAAACAGATCTAATAAGATTGAACAAACGCCCCGGACTGACCCCTGGCAGCCACTTGAGACCGCTGCCAACTAACATGACCATGATCATACCTGCATTGCGCTCTGACAATCTAGCCTGATTTCTATCCATTTCATAGTCTATTCATCCAATCCATACTGCTGGCAAGAATATTGGGAGACTGTAACAAAAGCTTTGCTAAAGTCAAGATATATTACATCCACCGCTTTCCCCATATCCATAGAGCCAGTTTTCTCATCATAGAAGGCAATCAGGTTGGTCAGGCATCGCTTGCCCTTGGTGAATCCATGTTGACTGTTCCTGATCACTCTCCGCTCCTCCAAGTGCTTCAAAATGTATTCCTTGACGATCTGCTCCATGGTTTTGCCGGGAACTGAAGTGAGCCTGATGGGTTTGTAGTTTCCCGGGTTCTCCTTCTTCCTTTTTTTAAATATGGGCACTATATTTGCCTTTTTCCAATAGTCCAAGACCTCCCCCAATCGTCACAAATTTTCAAAGATAATGGCCAATGTCTCTGCAATTACATCAGCCAACTCCCTCAGCACCCTTGGATGCATTAGATCTGGACCCATGGACTTGTGCATGTCAAGCTTTTCTAAATAGTTCTTAACCTGTTCTTTTACCACTGAGGGCTGCTCACCTCCTCCACATACTGTGCTGCCCAGTGCAGCAGTCTGGGAGATGACCTTGGCTGTCAAGAACAAGGCAAAAAAAGCACTGAGTACTTCAGCTTTTTCCACATCATCTGTCACTATATTGCCTCCCCCATTCAGTAAGGGGCCCACACTTTCCCTGACCTTCTTCTTGTTGCTAACATACCTGTAAAAACCCTTTTTGTTACCCTTCACATCCCTTGCTAGCTGCAACTCCACTTGTGCCTTGGCCTTCCTGATTACACCTCTGCATGCTCTAGCAATATTTTTATACTCCTCCCTAGTCATCTGTCCAAATTTCCACTTCTTGTAAGCTTCCTTTTTGAGTTTAAGCTCACCGAATATTTCACTGTTAAGCCAAGCTGCTCGCCTGCTATATTTGCTATTCTTTCTGCACATCAGGATGGTTTGTTACATATTTAACTATGCAAGTGCACAGTCCCATGAAAGCCAGTGGCATTAACATGGGCCTAAATCTTTGCAGACTCAGGAGTCCCTTAATCTCTGTCTGTCTGCATGTAACATTATGCACATGAGTAGCCCCATTGAATCCCACAGAGCTACTCACATGTTTAATGTCATGCATCCACGAAAGCTCATGCTCCAATGTGTTTGTTAGTCTGTAAGGTGCCACAGAACACTTTGCCGCTTTTACAGATCCAGACTAACACGGCTACCCCTCTGATACTTGACACATGTTTAATGTTCATCACATCTGCAGGTGTGAGGCCAGCGTCTGCATTCTCTGCAGTGACTTGCAGTAAATAATAAATTAAACAATTTCTCTTATGATAAAGAGTATAAAATAGCATAACATCTTACTTAAGACTTTGATATTGGGCTCTCACATGACCACTGCCAATAACACTTCTGAAAGCAGCTGGCTGGCTGGCACCAGGAAAAGGCTCAGAAATAACAATTGCATTTTCTTTTAAATTTTCAATGCATTTTATGATTTATTTAAAGTCGTCGACTTTTTTTAAACTTCCAGGCTCCTGGGCTCAGCCAAATGGGATAATTCCATTCTCCTTGGAGGTTATTAAATTAAGATAAGGTAAGTCAGGCAAGGTGCAGTACGCTGGCTGATGAGGGAAGACTTGAAGTGAACAGAAATCATTTCTGATAAGCAGCTGAGGGGATTATGAACTTCCCGCTGGGCCTCAGAACTGAGAGGCAAAGTGCAGAGGGACATTTGTATGTGATTTTTATCTGAGATCTTGCTAGGACTAGGTTTTAAATAGTTACTCGTGTATAAATTGCTGGGGCCAGAGTCACCACTGAGGTAACGTGGCATCTCCCCCTTAAGACAGTCGCATTGTACCTACTTTCACCAGTAGGCTATTTGGTCCCTTGGCACTGTGAATTTAATACCATTGAGGAGTTATACCTCAAGAATTGGTGTCACAAAGTGGAGAATCAGCCCCCAGTGCCCCAATTCAGGAAAGCAATTTAGCACATTTATTTTTAAACACATACCGAAACTTAAGCACATGGTAGAATCATAAAATCATAGGACTGGAAGGGACCTTAAGAGGTCTTCTAGCCCAGTCCTCTGCATTCATGGCAGGACTAAGTATTCTGTAGACCATCCCTGAGAGAATGTTTGTCTAACCTGCTTTTAAAAATATCCAATGATGGAGATTCCGCAACCTCCCTAGGTAATTTATTCTAGTGCTTACTACCCTGACAGGAAGTTTTTCCTAATGTCCAACCTAAACTTCCCTTGCTGCAATTTAAGTTCATTGTTTCTCAGAGGTTAATGAGAACAATTTACCTCCCTCCTCCTTGTAACAACCTTTTATGTACTTGAAAATGTATGCCCCCCCTCAGCCTTCTCTTCTCCAGACTAAACAAACCCAGTTTTTTCAATCTTCCAACCCGTTATGCACCCACCTTATAGTAGCTCCATCTAGGTTGTATTTCCCTGGTTTGTTTATGAGAAGGTCATGCGAGACAGTATCAAAAGCCTCACTAAAATCAAGAAATGCCACATCTACTGGTTCTCCCTATCCACAATTCTTGTTACCCTGTCAAAGAAAGCTATCAGGTTGGTTTGATATGATTTGTTCTTGATAAATCCATGCTGACTGTCACTTATCACCGTATAATCTTCTAGGTGTTTGCAAATTGATTACTTATTTGCTCCATTATCTTTCCAGGTACTGAAATTATGCTGACTGGTCTGAAATTCCCTGGGTTGTCCTTATTCTCCCCTTTTTATAGATTGGCATTATATTTGCCCTTTTCCAGTCCTTTGGAATCTCTCCCACCTTCCATGACTTTTCAAAGATAATCACTAGTGGTTCGGATATCTCCTCAGACAGCTTCCTGTGTATTCTAGGATGTATTTCATGAGGCCCTGATGACTTGAAGACATCTAACTTGTCTAAGTAATATTTAACTTGTTCTTTCCCTACTTTAGCCTCTGATCCTACCGCATTTTCATTGGCATTCATGTTAGATGTCCAATCACTACTAAACCTTCTTGTGAAAACTGAAACAAAAAAATCATTTAGCACTTCTGCCATTTCCACATTTTCTGTTATTGTTTTTCCCCCTCATTTATTACCGGGCCTACCCTGTCCTTGGTCTTCCTCTTGCTTCTAATGTATTTGTAGAATGTTTTCTTGTTATGCTTTATGTCTGTAGCTAGATTGATCTCGTTTTGTGCCTTGGCCTTTCTAATTTTGACCTTACATAATTGTGCTATTGGTTTATATTCATCCTTTGTAACTTGACCTAGTTTCCACTTTTCGTGGGACTCTTTTTTGATTTTTAGATCATTGAAGATCTCCTGATTAAGCAAGGTGGTCTCTTCTCTTACCTTTCTTGTCTTCCCTATGCAGTGGGATAGTTTGTTCTTGCGCCCTTAATAATGTCTCTCTGAAAAACTGCCAACTCTCTTGAACTGTTTTTCTCCTTAGACTTGCTTCCTATGGGATCCTACTACCAACCCCCTGAGTTTGCTAAAGTCCGCCTTCTTGAAATCCATTATCTTTATAGTGCTGTTTTCCTTTGTACTATTCCTTAGAATTATCAACTCTACCATTTCAGGATCACATTCACCCAAGATGCCTTCCACTTTCAAATTCTCAGTCAGTTCCTCCTTATTTATCAAAATCAAATCTAGAACAGAATCTCCCGTAGCAGGGTTCTCCACCTTCTGAAATAAAGTATTGCCAGCTGTCAATGTTGTTGCAACTCTCATAATATTGGTGCTTTTCTTACAGCCTCAACACGAAAGGTAAAAAAATGTTTAGGCCTCTTGGCTGTGGAGAAAAGCCTGGAAATGTGACCCATAAAAGCTCAATTCCCAGAAGGCAAATAAAGAGAACACCAAATTTATTTTAAAATCCTCTGACTTTCAAGCCAAAGTTCATGATTTTGGGGGCAAGATAACTTTTTTTAAAAAATATTTAGGGTTGGCAGTATTGAAGCTAATCGTTCTCTGAGAAAGTCAGAAGCAGGGCTGGCTCCAGGCCCCAGTGCGCCAAGCGCGTGCTTGGGGTGGCATGCCATGGGGGGCACTCTGCCGGTTGCCGGGAGGGCGGCAGGCAGCTCCCGTGGACCTCCCGTAGGCATGCCTGCGGCAGGGCCACCAGAGTTGCAGGACCGGCAAGCGGCAGAGCGCCCCCCACGGCGTGCCACCATGCTTGAGGCAGCGAAATGGCTAGAGCCAGCCCTGGTCAGAAGAACTAGAAAACAAATAGTGGCCTATCTGGCATAAATCAGCATAGATCTGCTGACTTCAGTTCATGTCAGCTGCAGATCTGTCTCACTGAATGCAAGTCATTGTTGAACCTAATTGCCCTAGTATATTTTCAGGGCTGGAAGCCATCCCTTATGGGGCAGCTCCATGCATCAGAGGAGCTTTCTTGGATGTCAAATGATGGATTCTGGGCATCAACAGCAAAGGCAGAACCAGCTGACAGCCTTTAAAAGGGGGTGACAAGGAAATTCTTAGTAACAGATTGAGAATTATGTAAGTGCTGAATGCCCTGCCAGCCTGGCGAGGGAGAGCTTTATGCACATATTTCTGGCCATAGCTCAGTTGTCAGGTCATCCTTAGTTTAGTGTTCTAAATTAGATCCCTTAATTAAACTCTTAGGGCAAGACTGTAACTGCTGGCCCTTGAAGTGGATTATGCAGAAAACCAAGCTGTAGAAGCCAAGCAGAGATGGCTCCAGGTGTTCTTTGTGTGCATAGCAAAGGACAGAATAGCTCTGGGGAGGAGGGAGATTTTGGGGGGGGTCTGCTTAGCAGTAGACATAACTGTTGCTTTCAAAAGACCCAGCATCCACTCTCTGCCTCACCCAGCCAGCCATCAGCAATAGTGCAGATGGTCATGCCCTTCTGAGGCCAAGAAAAGTCCCAGGGAATGCTAGTGAGACATCCAAGCTAGAGCCCCAGCCATCACTAGATTACACTGTGGCTGGTTCCAGTGCAGGTATACTAAGGGGCAAGAGGAGGGAAATTGCTCCCTTTGTCTTCCCTCCCCCCCACAATGCATCCATTCTGAGACAGCCTATATACATATCCTTTGGAGCATAATTGCTATACAGCTTCCCAGCACAAAGTTTACTATCACTGGATTCCTCTATCCAGCTCATGTGCAGTTCTTTGGCCTGCCAATGGATTTTAATAGTCAACTTTCTTCTAATTGAATCAGAATTTGTTTACTATCAGCACAGGTCAGCAGAGCAAAATTAATAATCACCACTCTTGGGCTGAATACAATAACAATATGTGCTGTATAAATTTGTTCCGCAGAAAAATAGAAAGATTTTTTGCTAATGCTGCACTTCAACCAACCAAGGTTTAATGAGTTCTGAGGTTGGGACTTGGTCAGGGGAGGAGTTATTTATTTAAATCCTAGCCGAGGTTCAGTGAAACGCCCTCCAGCTCCAAAGACACTGCGGAGAGTAGGCATTTTAATTGCATGGATTATCTACAGTGATTCTGAAGTAGATGAGTTCATAAACTTTTCCCCTGCATTGGACAGCCCAGCTTAACAATAAAAGAGAAACCTTTATTCCACTGCTTGAAACCTTTCAAGATGCATAGCTTACTATTAAACCATGGGGACACAGCGGCCAATAGGCTATTGTGATTTGACAATTAAATCCCTAACCACATTAGTTTAAGGGGGAAGGGGAATCATGCACAACTGGATTCTTTGGAACAAATAAAACATTTGAAACATCATGAAAAATGAAGCTTTGTAAACAATCCTTTCCTCACTTTAAGGGCAAACTCAAGCTCTCACTGAAGTCAATGGCAAAAGTCATCAACTTCGGTGGGAGCATGAACAGAACCCAGAACATCACATGCCTCCTCCCTACTCCACCTCTTCTGTGAATATATGTACATGTGAAAGATCGGTTTAAATTCTTAATCACAATGGGAGTTAGGTGCCTAAATACCTTTGATGATCTAGGCCCTGGTGGGTGTCTGGAGTGTTCTCTTCACCCACAGAGTAGTAGTATAATGGGCAGAGCTATCATCCCCAGCCTGACCACCTCTGCAAGTAAAGCAATAGTTCAATCTCTCCCCCTCCAGGGCCCAATCTAGCAAATTACTGAAGCTTCTCCACACATTTAAGCATGTGAATGGTCCCATTGCAGTCAATGAAATTCCACAAGTGTGTAGCAGAGCTCCTTAGCTCCTGTCTCTGCTAAGGCCACAAAGTCACTCTGAGACCCTGGGGTTAGTAACCACAGGTGCAGTTTATTTATAGGCTTTTTCCCACCACCATTTCACCACATACAGTTGGCCCTTCACCATCTGGAAGGGGGGAGAGCTACCTCCCAGCTTTCACTCTCTACCTTTTCCCTTTCTTTTTGCTCCCTCCTTGACTTCCTTCCCCGACGGCTTTTATACAGCCCCAGACTAATTAGGTGCCAGCTATCTCTGCTTCCCCAGTTAGGGCCAGGTTATCTCCAGCCAGCTCTAATTTATTCCCCTAAATGGGAGGTGGTGTGACAAAGGGCTGAATCAGCAACCTTCTGCCCAATACCCTGTCACAAGGTGCTTGAAGTTATACAGGGGCTTAAGTTCTCAGTCCTTGTCACCTGCTGATATGGCCAACAAGGATATCAATTAGTATTAACTTTGGTGATGGGTGGCTGATATAATTTGTCTACTGGATATTGCATCAAACTCATTCCATGTAAACAACAGCTAACAGATTGGAATTATTGTCAATCACTACTGACTTGAATTGAATTCAGATAGGCCTGCTAGAGTTGAAGGACCCTATATCCTATTACCAATCCTCTTAGTCATCCAGTCCTCTCTTCACTGCCTATTTTGTAAAACAACCAGTCTCCTCATTTTGAACTAGGAGACCAAATATAAACATTTTGGAAACCAAACTTCAACCTTGTAGGTCCCAATGATCTATACAAAGCAATGATAAAACATCAACATAAACTCAATGAAAAATCCCAAACAGTACATTCCTATGTAACACAGAAGATATTCATCATAGCTAACGAAAAATGAATATCTCTGAAATATGAACAGGCATATAAGGCCTGATTTTCTAGGATGATCATCCACAATTGCATGTGTGCCAGTATGTTAACAGGCATACGACTCATGCTCCCAAGAGCCAGTGTGAGAGCACAAATCATGTATTTTTATGTGCACACGGCCAATGATGGTATCTAACTGGTTATGAATGTGCCTGCCTAGTGCCTTGCAGACAGAGCAAACACTTCTGATTTGTGTTCACTAAATCCTCACCTCCACCGGTTCCCAATATAGGGCACAAACCATAAGCCCAGCCAAGTCATTGGTACCTTTTCCATTGACTTCTATGGGCTTGGGATCAGGCCCATAGTGCTTTTATCCTCCTAAGAAAATTAGGTCCAATTCAGGATTGTTCCATGCCTGCCTTCAATTAATTCCACTCTTGATCAAAGGCTTTTTCAGCATCCAAAACTAATAATATGCATGGGTCTTTCTTTGGATAATCCCCAGCACTTGTCTAATGCTGTCCGATAGCTGCTCACCACAGAGGAAGCACATCTGAAGTCTGTGTACATGTATAGATCGTATTTTGTTCTTCCTAGGAGCCAGAATCTTGGCCTAATTTTTACTGTTATTTAACTCCAGTCTAGGTCAGTACATGCATTTTTGAAAATATAATTTAACAAAAACATTGTTAAATAGTTATCAAAACATTGTTTACCAAAAAATTCAGTTTTGCTTATTTTTTATTTTAAAAAATGTTTTAAGTGTTGGAAAGAAGGAATTACTTTAAAATATCGATATATGTTAGCCAGTTTCAAACAAACACTTGGAAATGAAAACAGTTTTGAAATTTTTCATGAAAATAGGTTTTCATGTTTTGATTGGCTCTAGCAGGAAGCTTGTGCTCCATCAGAGTACCCCTGTAAATACCTGTCAGCAAACCTATTATCTCTTCATGAAAAAATATTATAAGCCTTTGCAGAACCATGGGCTATGTCCCTAGTTTGCACTCAGTGAAAGCAGGGTGTGAGAGGGGGCTGAGGTGGCTCAGACACAAAATTGTGGGGGGCTGTGCCTCCCTCTCCACAAGACCCTGCCCCGCTCCATGCCCCCGCCTCATGGCCAAGTCAGAAGCCAGAGCGGCTAAGTGCAGGGTGCTGGCTGCTCACAAGTGGTAAGAGCAGGGGGCTCCAGCTATGGGGCCGGCACAGCTTTCAGGGAGCAATGACCATGGCAGGGAGGAGGCCAGGAATCCAGATCAGAGTGGGTCAGTGCAGCCTGTTGCAAGGAGCCCTGTACCCTCCACCTGCCCTGGGCGGCATGGCCTGGCAGACAGGGAGATGGGCCGGGGGCTGCTCTGGGGCACTCTGGCCCCCCGCCTGGGCTTACTCCTGCACTGCTGCTGGAGCTAGGCATCCAGCCAGCAGCCACTGCTCTCTCCACTTTGCCTTCAAAGCCAGGTGGCTAGAGAACAGCAGTTGCTATGAGGTGGCTATGGGGGGAAGTGGAGCTAAGGCAAATTTTCAGGTGACTATAGCCCCCACCAGCACACACACACACATACACACACCAGTGCCTCTCCTGTATGAAAGCTTCTCTTACACTTCTTCCATTACAGCCACTTCCCACGTTTCTCTGTCTGAAATATAAATTCTGAGAAATTAACAGCCTAAAAATTATAGGTTTTACCTACTTCTGAATTTGTTCAGATTGCTATAGTACTCTCCAAACACAATGCTCATTTCTTTGAGAAATGTAAATCATTTTACATTTCTCAAAGAAATCATTTACACTGGGTATTTCTCATTTGTGTTTTTCCCACAAATCTTTCAATTTCCAGGTCAAAACTCTCTCCTTTTATTTCCTCTCTCATAATATTTCAGCTTCATCAGCTAAATGTTTCTTTTTGTTTGCTCTGTTACTAAGATATGTAATTTCCATCCATCATGTAGCAATTTTTGAAAAATACTTGATCAGTTTTGTTTGTGTCATTATATAAATTGGTCCTATGGACAGATTTGGACCTCAAGACCCTGTATTAATCACCATAAATTAATAGGGAATGGGGATTCAGCCAATCCGTTTCTTAGGTGGAGTGAAACTGGCATCTGATCTGATCATGTGATGTTTCCAGTGGTGCCATCCGCTAATTGCAAGTGAGAATATGTGATGAAAATCAAGTAAGTGTGTGTGTGTGTATGTGTGTTCTATTCCTGCAAGAGAAATAAGCAAAATGTTTATCATTCAAATGTACAGTTCTCCATCATCTCTGAGAATGTCCACCAGTAACTAACTAAAATGGAGCCTCTTTTTAGAAATGTTTCTGTCAGATCAATCACATTCTGGTTTCAGGGTTCAATTAAAGAACCTGTCTATTACAGATTCCCATTCTCTAAACTTGTCTTGAATGTTAAAGAAGTTCTCAGGGACTCCTTTAGTCTTGTGTGGCTCCTTCTTTCCTGATTCTCCATAGCATCTCCCTCAGGTGCATCTCTCCAGCTGCTTGGTTTGGACCTGCTGATTCAACGCTGCATCTGCATTCTCTTCTATTCCACTTTCAGCTGTGCTGACCCTCTGATCTAGATCAGCCCCATCTTTTCCTATAGCTAGCAGCTTGGAGTGAATATTAGATAGGGTTGCCTTGATCATTGTTAGAAGCATTTCCAGATCAGCTTCTGAAGCAGAGTGAGGATCTTTTCCTTCTCCTCTTTAGGTAGCCTAGGCAACATCTCATTCCTTTCATGGAGCTGAGGTGAATCCTCCTGTGCTGTAGCTCTTAAGGCTTGGATTCCTGTTTGGAGTAGCCACTGGATCATTTCTTTATAATTTTAAAGTTCAGAGGGCAAGTTTAGATGGAGATGGATTCTTCAGCTGCCCACTCAGAGCTGGGAGTTCATGCTGCCGTCCCTGGCAGATGCTCACACAAAACTTACTATAGGACAGTGACTGCTGTTACAGTCATTCAGACCCAACACATTGAAATCACAGAGTGCAAGATGCTTTGAAAATATTCTGCAGGGAGGCCACAGAGTTTGATTGAATCTTTACAGGAGGACATTGAGTGTATGAGAAGACTTACCGATGACATTCTCTTTACATATTTATTTTCATATTGTTAGCAATAGACAACAACACTTCACACATATGTAGTGCTTTTAATTCAAAGATCTCAAAGCACTTTACACTCTTATTCCTGTTTACAGATGGAAATGATGAGGCAGAAAAAGAAGAGGTGATTTGCTTAAATTGCACAGACTCCACTCCCAGTCCAGTGCCTTCCCCACTGGACCACACTGCAGAGGTTTCAAGTTCTGTGTCTCCTTCCTCCAGCCTTCACCCATCCTTGCCAAATGAACTCAAAGGTACAGATCTTCAGCTAGGGTAAATCAAGGTCAATCTGTTGACTTCAACAGAGTTATACTGATTTATGCCAGCTGAGAATCTTGTTTTGGACCATCATTTGAAAGCCATCAGAAATAAATATACTAGCCATGATTTTTTTTTATGGGTGGTATAGATAATTTATAATGCCAACAACATCCTCTGCTTTCACAGAAACAGCCGGGGCAAGCTTTTTATTTCATTGAGTCATTTCCTAGAAGACTACCAGAGTACTTTGACACAAACTTCACAGAGATTATGTATGACAAACTTAATAGATCAGATTTTGGGACAGCTAAGCAGACTGACAAGAGGGACTTAAATAATTCAATCAACTGATTTGACTCTGCAAAAATCTTTTCTTCTCTTCATCCTATTTTCTATTTAAGCCACTTCAGAATGTGGCTGCCTTTTTTTTTTTTAGCCAAAATAATCTTTATAAACTGTTGCATATGCTGTTTTTCTTCATTGTTACACTGATATCTATTGACAAAAATACAGCAGATCAGCTGTAGGGAGCTCAGCCAACTTTAACATAAGACGTCCGTGTTTCTGTAATTGGAATGATGAAAAGCAGTTTTCCCCTCTCTCTGCTATGGGCTACTGATGTTTCTATCCTTAGAAAGGTCAACTGCTTCCTACAAGAGCATAAATGAAACTTCCAACTGCACTCTACAGAACAAAGCTTTGGCCCCATAATTCACACTGTAAAATCTATGATACAAATGCAAATCTGTTGTCCTGGGGGAGCCATGGATACTGTGAAAAAGTCAAGTAGTTTCATTCCATTTTCCCCACTGTCACAGCAAGGACAAAAACTCATGCCAACAAAATTAATTTATTCCTGTGATGAAGACAGTAACGAGAAGAGAAAATGGTAGGGAAAACAAATGTAACCTTATGACATTTCTAACACAGTGACAAGAATATGAAATGGTAAAAAACGCCTATTTTTAATAGCAGTCCATTACATCATCCTGTTATTGTCAGACCTGACATTATATATTTATTCTGCATAATATAAGTTACCCCTCTCAAGTCTGCAAAATAGCCAGAGTTACAGAAAGGAGGACAAACGCGACACAGGCTAAAATTCACCAAGGAGAGCACAGTGTATGGGTTCTCCACCAATGCTAAAAAATAAAATTGAACCAAAAATATACAAAGATCACTCTATTGATGTGGATGTACTGAGCTCACCCCACTGCTGTGACATTCAGTGGGATGAATCTTTGTCACCTTCCAGAAGCCTGTTGACTCAGTTTAAGAACTAGGGAGGAAGGCATGTTACTGTCCATTCACTGACAAAAGGACTTTAATACAGAATTAAGGCTGACATCAGCTGTTCCTTCACACTCTTGTTTTGTCATAGAGCAGCAGTCCTGTGGTGCGTGCACCAGGTACAGTCTGGAGCACATCATCCAGGACTGAGGAACGTCGTAGGACCAACTTCAGCCCCTAATAATCTTCCCAATATTGCTTCCCCAAAGTGGCTGTGGGTGCCAGACACTAGCTGAGATCAAACCTGACTGGGCAATATAAATTTAGGACAGATCCATGATGCATTTGGGCCTCAGATGTTTGCAAAAACATTAGAACAGGAAAATTTTACTGACATGTCCTTTTATTAAAGGTACTGATTCTCAGGGACCCCTTGACCAAATGACACCAATTTTGCACCATTAAACTTACCCCAGATTCCAATGACACATACTAATGCTCAGAGCAATCTGAGCATGCATGTCAATATTAGAGTCCCTAGAAAAATCAGCTGTTAAACAGTAAACACCAGTCAGCCTTAACTATGGCTGAGTTAGGGCTTCTCCATAATACAGTGTGCCACAAGATGAAAAATCTAGGACAGTGGTTCTCAAATTAGAGTCCATTGGCCACTGATGGACTGCTAAGTTATATCCCTCACAACAGTTAAGAATGCTCAGGTAAAACAAGAGGCTGGTCCACCACCAGAACATTTCAGTTGTTCATGCATCCATCTTCCAGCAAAGCCCCCATTAGGCCTGTCACAGCTCCCTTGTAAACCTCTGCCTGTTTGGGTTGCTTCACAGAGATTTAAGTTCTTTGTTAATCAGTCCCATTCATTGTTTCACATATCTTTGCTGTAACTTCAACCCGTATCAAATCTGCTGAGGTCACCACATTGTAGGCGGCAGCAAACACATACAGGGACAGAGTCAAACTGGAAAGAGACCCTTCAGACATTTTTGCATTAAGGGACTGTAAGCAAGGAGCAAAGATTCAGGACAATCACTGCAGGGGAAAATATCAAGGTATCCCATGGAAAATGAATTAGGCAGGAAGCAATAGCTTGTCTTGGACTGTCCAACTTCAATACAAGGGAAAAAAACCATCTGAGCTAAGCTAGCAAAGCCCACTGGACTCCCTAGCTTCCATTCCAGCACTGGAGTATGTGTAAATAAAACAAGTTGCACCGAGAATACATCCAGACTCCATGTCACTGGTTTCTCCTCCAATGGGAAAGTGACACACAAGGCCCTACAGCTATTACCACTTGGAAGAGGAGTAACAATAGAAAGTCAGTGATGGGATTGAAGGACAGGTCAGTTTGGAATGGCAAGGACAGGCAGAAAAAGGATTTGGGTGCATTTACAAACCACCCTTCTTTAAAATGACACCCACAAAGTCAGAGACACAAGTAGTATCTTTTATTGGACCAACTTCTGTCAGTGAGAAAGACAAGCTTTCGAGCTTACGCAGAGTTCTTCAGGTCTGGGAAACTAATGCTATGTCTACACTACCACTTTCGTCAATGAGGGATGTGAAAAAAACCCTGAGAGACATAAGTTTCACCAACAGAAGCACCGATGTGGACAGCGCTATGCCTGTGGGGGATGCTCTTCCACCAACATAGCTACCGCCGCTCACTGGAGGTGCTTTAATTATGTTGAGTGAGGAGCTCTCTCCTGTAGGCATAGAGCAGCTACATGGGAGATCTTACAGCGGCGCAGGTGCAGTGGTAGTTGTACCGCTGTAAAGTCTCTAATGTAGACATAGCCTAACTCAAAGTGTCACTGTTAAATACAAGATCTGCACAGATTGTTTAGCATGAGTAGTTAACAGGGACCATTCCAGGTGAAGCCCTCCTGCCATGGCAGGGAGGATTGCATACACACAAAATCATGCAGAGAGGACATCCCTTGGCCCTGTTCGCAGAACAGTTTAGACCAAAAATGTGCCATGAAGCTGATATGGCTGCATCCTCTCTTCTGTACTTCCAGTTGTACTTCAAATGTTTTGTGACTAAACTTCCCTTGTCACTACTTTTTTCTAGTTACTCCGCTGGTTTGGTAATTTATTGCATGCTAATTACATGCTGTCTGTGGAAAAGGCATAAATTCCCAAATAGAAGACATTCATTATCAGAAATGAAACAAACTACACTTTATCTTAGAGGAAAAGCCTACTTAACATAAGAACATAAGAACGACCGTCCCGGGTCAGACCAAAGGTCCATCTAGCCCAGTATCTGTCTACCGACAGTGGCCAATGCCAGGTGTCCCAGGGGGAGTGAAGCTAACAGGCAATGATCAAGTGATCTTTCTCCTGCCATCCATCTCCATCCTCTGATGAACAGAGGCTAGGGACACCATTCTTTACCCATCCTGGCTATACCATTTATGGACTTAGCCACCATGAATTTATTCAGTTCCCTTTTTTTAACATTGTTATAGTCCCAGCCTCACAACTCCTGAAGTAAGGAGTTCCACAATTGACTGTGCACTGTGGAAGAACTTCCTTTTATTTGTTTTAAACCTGCTACCTATTAATTTCATTTGGTGACCCCTAGTTCTTGTATTATGGGAATAAGTAAATAACTTTTCCTTATCCACTTCTTCCACATCACTCATGATTTTATATACCTCTATCATAATCCCCCTTATTCTCCTCTTTTCCAAGCTGAAGAGGCTAGCCTCTTAATCATTCTCATATGGGACCCTCCCCAAACCTAATTATTTTAGTTGCCCTTTTCTCAACCTTTCTAGTGCACTATATTCTTTTTGAGGTGGGATACCACATCTGTACACAGTATTCGAGATGTTGGGCGTACCATGGATTTATATAAGGGCAATAATATATTCTCAGTCTTTTCTCTATCGCCTTTTTAATGATTCCTAACATCCTGTTTGCTTTTTTGATCGCCTCTGTGCACTGCGTGGACATCTTCAAAGAACTCTCCACGATGACGCCAAGATTCTTTTCCTGACTCGTTGTAGCTAAATTAGCCCCCAACATATTGTATGTATAGTTGGGTTATTCTTTTCAATGTGCATTACTTTACATTTATCCACCTTACATTTCATTTGCATTTTGTTGCCCAATCACTTAGTTTGGGAGATCTTTTTTGAAGTTCTTCACAATCTGCTTTGGTCTTAACTATCTTGAGTAGTTTAGTCTCATCTGCAAACTTTACCACTCACTGTTTACCCCTTTCTCAGACCATTTATGAAAATTGAACAGAACTGATCCTAGGACTGACCCTTGGGGAACACCACTAGTTACCCCTCTCCCTTCTGAGAATTACATTAAATTCCTTCACCCTTTTTATCCTGTCTTTTAACCAGTTTCTCAATCCATGAAAGGAACTTTCCTTTATCCATGACAGCTTAATTTATGTAAGGCCTTTGGTGAGGGACCTTGTCAAAGGTCTTTCTGGAATCTAAGTACACTATGTCCATGGATCCCCCTTGTCCACATGTTTTATTGACCGCTTCAAAGAACTCTAATAGATTAGTAAGACACGATTTTCCCTTTACAGAACCATGTTGACTATTGCTCCACAGTTTATGTTTTTCTATGTGTCTGACAATTTTTTATCTTACTATTGTTTGACTAATTTGCCCCGGTACCGACGTTAGACTTACCAGTCTGTAATTGGTTGGGATCACTCTGAGTCCTTTTTAAATATTGGCGTTACTTAGCTAACTTCCAGTCATTTGGGTACTGATTGATTTAAAGGACAGGTTACAAACCTTAGTTAATAGTTCCACAACTTCACATTGAGTTCTTTCAGAACTCTTGGGTGAATGCCATCTGAGTCCCAGTGACTTGTTGATGTTGGTTTATCAATTAATTCCAAAACCTCTCTCAGTGACACTTTCAATCTGTGACAGTGTCCTCAGATTTGTCCATTACAAAAGCCAGCTCAGGTTTGGGAATCTCCTCACATCGTCAGCCGTGAAGACTGAAGCAAAGATCCTTTAGTTTCTCCGCAATGACTTTATTGTCTTTAAGTGCTCCTTTTTTATTTTGATCGTCAAGGGGCACCACTGGTTGTTTAGCAGGCTTCCTGCTTCTGATGTACTTAAAAACTTTTGTTATTACCTTTGTTTTTGGCTAGCCGTTCTTCAAACTCCTCTTTGGCTTTTCTTATTACACTGCTTGCACTTAATGGCAGTGTTTATGCTCCTTTCTATTTGCCTCACTAGGATTTGACGTCCACTTTTTTAAGGAAGTCTTTTTATCTCTCACTGCTTCTTTTACATGGATATTACGCCGGTGGCTCTTTTTTTGTTCTTTTACTGTGTTTCTAATTTGGGGTATACATTGAAGTTCCTCTTTATGGTGTCTTTAAAAGGGCCATGCAACTTGCAGAGGATTTCCTTTAGTCGCTGTACCTTTTAACTTTGTTTAACTAACCCCTCATTTTTGTTTTCCTCTTTTGAAATTAATTGCCACAGTGTTGGCTGTTTGTGTTCTTCCCACACAGGGTGTTGTGCTATTGTATTATGGTGACTATTTCTAAGCATTCCTGCTATAGTTACTTCTTGGACCAGCTCCTGCGCTCCACTCAGGATAAATCTAGAGTTGCCTCTCCCCTTGTGGGTCCCGTACCAGCTGCTCCATGAAGCAGTCATTTAAGTATCAAGAAATTTTATCTCTGCATTTCGTCCTGAGTGAAATGTTCCCAGTCAATAATGGGGATAGTTGAAATCCCCCCATATATTATGGTCTTTTATTTTGATAGCCTCTCTGATTTCCCTTAGCATATTCAACATCACTATTCCTGTCCTGGTCAGGTGGTCGATAATAGATCCCTAATGTTATATTTTTATTAGAGCATGACATTTCTATCCATAGCGATTTATGGAAACATGTGGATTCGCTTAAGATTTTTACTTCATTTGAATCTACATTTTCTTTCACATTAGTGCCACTCCCCGCCGCACAATCTGTTCTGTCCTTCCGATATTTTGTACCGCGGAATGATTGTGTGTCTCATTGATTTGCTCTCAGTCACCAGGTTTCTGTGATGCCTATTATATCAATATTCCTACTTAGCACAAGGCACTCTAGTTCACTCATCTTTTTATTTAGACCTCTAGCATTTTGTTACAAGCACTTTAAAACTTGTCCCTGTCCATTTGTCTGCCCTTTTCTGATGTGCCAGATTCTTTTTATGTGACTGTTTATCATCCGAATCTGGCCCTTACATTTCCTCTTCCGTCTCTGTTCCTGATATCCTGGAATTCCCTTCATCAGACTCCCCTAAGAGAGTTTGTGTCCGATCACATGCTCCTCTGCAGCCAGTCGGCTTTCCCCCCTCTCCTAGTTTAAAAACGGCTCTACAACCTTTTTAATGTTAGTGCCAGCAGTCTGGTTCCACTTTGGTTTAGGTGGAGCCCATCTCTCCTGTATGGCTCTCCATCCCAAAAAGTTCCCCCAGTTCCAATGAACGTAAACCCCTCCTCTTCTACACCATCGTCTCATCCACACATTGAGACTCTGAAGCTCTGCATGCCTACCTGGCCCTGCGTGGAACTGGGAGCATTCTTGAGAATGGCCACCTGTAGAAGGCCTGATTTCAGTCTCCTTTCTCTAGCAGCCTTAAATTTGGCTTCCAGGACATCTCTCCAACCTTCCTTGTCATTGGCCCTACATGTACCACAACCACCGGCTCCTCCTAGCACATAATAAGTCTGTCTAGATTGTCCTCGAGAGATCTACAACCTTATGCACCAGGCAGGCAAGTCACCATACGCGTTCTCCTGGTCATCACAACACCCAAGCTATCTACGTTTTTAGATCGAATCTCCATTTACAACACTTGTCTTTTCCTAGCAACTGAGTCCTTCCTCGCTCGGAGCAGGATAACCTTCAGTTTGCGAGAGGCAACCCCAGCACCATCTGGAAGGAGGGTCCCAACTATGGGAAGGTTTCCCTCTGCTCCCATTGACTGCTCTGCTTCCCTGGGCCTTTCTTCCTCCTCAACAGCACAGAGGCTGTCTGAAAGGAGGTGGGACAATTCTATAGTGTCCCGGAAAGCCTCATCAACATACCTCTCTGCCTTCCTTAGCTCCTTCAGTTCCTCCACCCTGGCCTCCGAAGTCCGTACGTAGTCTCTGAGGGCCAGGAGCTCCTTGCACCGACTGCACACATACACCACCCGCACACAGAGCAGGTAATCATACATGCTACACTCAGTGCAATAAACTGAATAGCCCCCACTCTGCTGCTGGGCTTCTGCCTGCATTGTCTTCTAGTTAATGAAAGGGTGATTTAAAGAAAGGGGTTTTGGAAAATGGTTTGGATTATAGGTTTTAAGGGGACTACAGGGGAACAGGTAGGACCGACAAGGGACCCCCCCTCCCTTCCCAACTCCCTTGCAAAACTCCGTTAGCAGCCCCTGGTCATAAGCTCCCTGGTCACTTGTGCACGGCTTTATAAAGCCCTGGCCTGAGTTAATGCCCCACCTACTGCTTAAGGCTCAGCCAATTACCAGAGGCTTCGAGCTTTCAAACCTTCCTTTGAAGCACATGGCCTCCAACTGCCAGCCACAGCACACAGTCCTTCAAACCACCAAACAAACAAACAGATACATCTACTTATGTTGTAGATGTATCAAAACTGGAGCCTTGTGTCAGAGACCCTTCAAATTTCAAAAGGGGTAGAGTGGCCAATCTTCAAATGTCATTTTTATATTGTTTCATTCAAGTAAGTTTTCCACAACCAACACATCCCATACTTCACAATTCAAATTGTCCAACATGGGAAGAGAAGGACTGTGACTCCTGGATGCAATAAAAAGTCTGGGGGCAACCGACAGTAAGTGCAGAAGATCAGCTTGTCATGGGAGGACAGTATCTGCACTAAAGAAAGCAACAGGTATGCATTCTAATAGGCCAAGTCTTATGAAGATGCCATTGTGAGGACAGGTATAGTCCAAGCACTCCCAATCACACAGGATTTATAATTTCATGCCTTTGGCAGTTGCAACAGGGCCATCTTGTCTAATTTGATATCAGCATGAAGAAATTTCAACTGGTGACCAGGCATCAACAGACAAGCAACATTTATTAATTTCCCAACACCCCTTAGAAAAAAAAATTACTCCCTGACTTACTGAGACTAACACATTCCTCGCTTTAATAATGTGCCAAGTGAACTCTGAATGTGTCAGCAATTTCAGACTTATTCTAGTTGTGTGTAATGTATACAGCTATGCTAACTTATCACTGTGATGGTGATTTTATTTGTCATATAGAGATTTTTCCTTCAAGAGCTTTAAAAACAAAAGAATTCTTTTTACCTCACAAGATTTGTTCATTTTAAATCTGCTCATTAGTACAGAACTAGCAATGTATGGGAAACTGTAGTGGATTCCTGGTGCACATCATTCACAGCTAGCGAGGGAGATAGATAATAATGTTATGGGTAGCCTGGCACTTCCTCACTTTGTTAAAAACTGTTCATCCAATTATTATTGTGAAAATGTCTGTGTACTGGTGGGAGTTATGCATGGTAATAGGATCACAATGATAGAGATTCATGTATCATCATTAATAAATCTAAGTACCTCAAAGTACTTTATAACCATTAACTTACTTATCCTCAAAATGCTTCTCTGAAGTAAGCAAGGGTGTGTATATAGAACACACACGCGCAGGTAGATATGGAGGATGAGCACTGAATGTGCCCTCACTTTATCCAGGTGACAACTAGACACCTGGTAAGGCCGTCATGCAAAGTGAACATTTTAACATTAATAGGGAATATTGTATATGACTGTAAAGACATACCAAAAAGATTTCTGAACTTGGATATTTAGTCTTCCAACAGCGTTCATCCTACAGACACATTTTTCTTTAGTTCCTGTGGCAAGCTATTGTGTATCAAACAGCTGCTATGTTTCACTCCAGAAGTGTGCTGCATTTCAGTAAAATGGTGGTAACTCTCTCATTTCACCTTCCACCCTAACTAGTTCAGTACAACACATTTTATGTTATTACTAATATTTTTAAATTATAAGAGCAACAACTAATGCAACACATCATTCTCTTGCAAACTGCCCTCGTGCTGAAAATAACTAGGTTAGAATGTACAATGAACATGGAATTTATTTATATTCCATACAGTACCTGCCTGGTAAGAGTCAATAATAAATCATCACTATTATGAGGGGCTATGTTTCTAACCTGAGCACTTCGTATGAATTTTTAAGGTATTGCTGATCACTTGGCTCACTGAAAATGCATTTCTATTACTTAACACTGGTATTTTTTATTAACTTTGATGTGTTATATACAATATTGTCACCGTGGTGATAGTAAATACAGCAAAGATGATGGCTAGAATTATCCAAACCTTGTGCTGAAATGGAGAGGCATACTTGATACGAACACTTGGGCCAAACTTCTCCTGGGTATCTGTGCGGCTATAGTGAACCAGCAGAGGTGGGATGATAAACTGGATGGTGGCTGCAGCATAGGAGCCAGTTATTCCTACAATCACCTCTATATTCTCAGTAACGACTGCAATCACAGTTGGTGGGATGATGGCCAAAAGCGGACAGAGGAGTCTTTCAACAGCCCAAATGCGAGAACATTGGAAGGAGCTGAACATAGCCCATATGTTGTCTCTTAAAGCCACTGCGTTCAGGGGAAAGATGGCACTCACCTTAAAAGTGGTATAGAGTCCCAAGAAGTAAATGAAGAACACTCCAGGCACAACAGAGCAATCCAAAAAATTTAACAGAACAATTTCCTGAATCTTGTCATTTTCGAAGGTGAACATGATTGTTAATGAAAGCAGTGCATAAAAAGCACCCACAACTATGAAGACAATAGCAATTCCCAGACCAAGGTAGGCCTTGTTTAGTATGGGAGGAATGATATGAGGAAGGGTGGCATGGGATACAGCAGCTAGTGAGCAAGCTCCAAAGATGTTTGGAAGAGCACTGAAGTTAGCCAGAGCAGGATTTCCTTTGCCTCGGCCAATAGCTAGGAGGTGGAAGGCCATGATGAACATAATGCAAAAAACTGTAAAAAAGAAGAAGAGAGTTAGGATTGAAAGTGTTGCTGATAAACTCTAATTGCTAGATTACTGATGAAGACACTCATGCAACTTCTTTATTCCTTTTTTAAATCCAGGTACTAACCATCCTATTTCCCCCATTAACACCTCCCTTTTCTGATTGTTATTTACTGTAGTAACCAGCAGCTAAGACAAGCCCAAAATAAAACCATGGATGCAAACAGCTCTGAATTTGGACTTTGTAGCTGGGGGCTAATCTCTAGCAAAACAATAAATAGTACTAGAAGGGGATGACTAACAGGCTCCAGTCTAGCTCTTCAGCTGATATAAGTCAGGGTAGCTCCACTGATTTCAGTGGAGCAATATTGATTTACACCAGCTGATAATCTGATTCTGACTCCAAATGTACACGCACCACTTATCCATGGACTTGGGTAAGCAAAAGAGAAGGTGAAGAATAGAGCTCAGACATAACTTAGTTAATAGGCCTGGTCTGGCTTTCTAGGTTAGAGCACAGGAGGGCAAACTTTTTGGCCCAAGGGCCACATCTGGGTATGGAAATTGTATGGTGGGCCCTGAATGCTCACAAAACTGGGGGTTGGGGTGCAGGAGAGGGTGAGGGATCTGGGATGGGGCCAGAAATGAGGAGTTCAGGGTGTGGGAGGGGGCTCCAGATTGGGGCAGAGGGTTGAGGTGCGGGGGTGAGGGCTCCAGCTGTGGGTGTGAGCTCTGGGGTGGGGCTGGGGATGAGGGGTTAGGGGTGCAGGAGGGTGCTCCGGGCTGGGACCAAGGGGTTCAGAGGGTAGGAGGAGGATCAGGGCTAGGGCAGGGGGTTGGGGTGCAGGAGGGGGTCAGGGGTGCAGGTTCCAGGCAGCGCTTACCTCAAGCAGCTCCTGAAAGCAGCAGTATGTTCTCCCATCCCAGCTCCTACGTGGAGGTGCAGCCAGGCGGCTCTGCGCACTGCTGCATCTGCAGGCACCACCCCTGCAGCTCCCATTGTCCATGCTTCCTGGCCAACGGGTGCTGTGGGGTGGCACTTGGGGTGGGAGCAGCATGTAGAGCCCCCTGGCTGCCTCTATGCGTAGGAGCCAGAGGGGGGATATGCTGCTGCTTCTGGGAGCCATGGCACACGCAGAGCAGGGCAAGCCTGGACTCCGCTCCCTGGCGGGAGCTTGACGACAGGATTAAAATGTCTGAAGGGCTGGATGTGGCCCCTAGGTCATAGTTTGCCCACCCCTGGGTTAGAGCATGAATAACTAAATACTCTATATAAGCAAGGGAAGACCAAAAAAAATCATCTACACTTTGGTTCCAGGCACTTTATATGAGAGAATGCCTAAAGTCACGTGCCAGGCTGGAAATGAAGAACGCAATATAAATGCCTTGGTGGATGAACAAATTCGTTTGGGTTTGCACAAAGCTTTAGAGAAAATTTCTGATCAGTTCAATACACAGCATTTGTGACCCCCCTCCAGTTTCATGTTCATACAAACTCAAAGCAACATTCAGCCAAAACCAGCAAGTTTTGCCAGAACTGGTGAATTTCACTGTATCTTCTCAGGAAACTACTGGGTTTTGATCAGGGTTTCTCAAACAGGGGTCGCTACTTGTGTAGCGAAAGCCCTGGCGGGCCAGGCCTGTGTGTTTACTTGCCCCATCCGCAGGTCTGGCCGATCATGGCTCCTACTGGCCACGAATCGCTGCTCCAGGCCAATGGGAGCTTCTAGAAGTGGCACGGGACGAGAGACTTACTGGCCGCCGCTTCCAGCAGCTCCCATTGGCCCACAGCAGCAATCTGCGGCCAGTGGGAGCCGCAATCGGCTGACCTGCAGACGGTACAGGTAAACACATTGGCCCGGTCCGCCGGGGGCTTTCCCTACACAAGCTGTGACCCCTGTTTGAGAAATCCTGGTTTTGATAGTTATTTTTAGGAGCCCAGTGAGACTCGTCAGTTTTGTAATGAGAAACCCTGACCAGGAAACTTGCTGGTTTCATCCACACTTTTCAGCATACCGCCTACTTCGTGCTGTCTGTCCAGAACCGGGAAATCTGTCCAGGAAAAGAAACGTGCCAGACTTTCCAACAAGTGAGTGCTACCTGCCTTTGCATTGCAGGACCATAGATGGTGGAGACTGAACAGACCCGTGAATCCATCTTCCTGCCTGGACATGGTTTGTCACACAGGTTCTCACACAGTTCTACTTGCAAAAAGAACAGGAGTACTTGTGGCACCTTGGAGACTAACAAATTTATCGTAGCATAAGCTTTTGTGGGCTACACTTCTGAGCTGTAGCCCACAAACGCTTATGCTACAATAAATTTGTTAGTCTCTAAGGTGCCACAGGTACTCCTATTCTTTTTGCAGATACAGACTAACACGGCTACTACTCTGAAACCTATCAGCTCTACTTGCAACACTCCCAGGCTGCAGACATACAAATAGCCTTTCAGCTCAAAACAGGTGGAAAAATCAGCTCTACTGGTGTACCAGTCAGATCCTCAGCTGGTGTAAATCAGTGTACCTCTGCTGACTTCAATGGAACTCTGTCCGTTTAAACAAGATGAAGGCCTAACCCTCGATGTTAAATCTTGAAAGATGACCCAAAAGCACAGATGTCCAGTGTCATGGGCCCTTCTGAGACCCTCTTCCTGTCCTCCCAAGTGCGTGCCTCTGGCATCCAACGATGATACTTAGCAGACCAACGGGCTTGGTACCTGCCAGAGTTGCCCCTGGAAGGCTGTAATGGACTGTAATGTTATGCACTAACACAGGAGCAGCTTCTTCAACACACAGTATGAGCACAGCGCTCAGAGATGTGGATTTAAAATAACAAATAGATCTACAAGCATGTTCTCTTACCCACTTAGCATTCCCCTCAAACTCTAGGATAGAGCCAACTTGGCCCTGGTGTCTCCTCAGTTACAGTCTGCTTGCTGCAATGCCTGGACTCCCAGTCAGTCTCTGACAGCCTGCAAATGCTGAGGACTTCCCCCGTCCTCTCTGTAGGGCAAATCCTTTAACAGATCCATGTCTTGTGGTCTCAGCATCTCAGGCTTGGCAAACAGCTCTGATGCCAGGGCTGGGCTGAGGAGTTGCCTCTTCCTGGCTATAAACTAGGTTGTTGTGTTGATGGGGATGCTGCTTTATCTAGGTCATTCTACTACCTTTCCTGCCTGGTTTCTTTAACGACCCCTTTCGAGCTAACTCTGTGCACTCAAGCACGGTATAATCACACAGATACAGTGAAGGCAGATGTTATTTATTAAAAATAATGGAAATATTTCCCAGTTCTCCACTCCCAATGTCAATTTTCAGCAACTGATAAAGGCCTTGCCAGAGCCTATTAAATGAACTGGACAGATACTCACACACACCCTTGCACTACCATCTTCCTACGGGGTTCTGCTGCATTGTCAGCAATAATGTGTCTTGAGCTCTCCCTCTGGCAGAAGCTGGCCAGGAGAGGTGCTGGCCTTGTTAAGTATTCTGGCCACACATACTCTCCCGAGTCAGCCTAGCCCACTCTCTGGGCTGCATTGGCTGGCTCCAGTTTCCGTTCACTGCTCAATGTTCCCTCCAGAATAGCTCTGTCCCACAGAAGGTCTGAGGTCCTGGGGCATACAGATAGGCACTGGCATAACTCAGCTGAATGGAGCATAGTAACTAGTGTTGAAAAAAAAAACGTGATTATTTGTAATGTATCAATGCCCAAAAACGCCAACCAGAATTGGGGCCCCAATGTGTTTGTCGCCATACAAACACCTACTAAGAGACAGCACCTATCCCAAAAGAGCTCACAAGCGAAAGAACAAGCAGTGCAGAGGATTTAGCCAGCCTCTGCTATTAATCTAAGCAGAAGATGGATGACTGAACTCCCTGTACTGCTTTGAAAATCTCAGCCAATTGCTCTTCTGGAGAATGATTCATAAAGAAGCAAGTCTGTAACAAAATAAAGAAGGGTTGCTTCCCAAAGTACAATATAAAAGTGCCAGATAGGTTGTTAAGAAACTCCCTTTTCTCCAAACAGCTTTAATCCAAAATATCAAGGTGGATTTTCTGCTTGTTGTGAAGAATTCTATGCTATCACACAAATACTGTTATACTGTATGTGTTATTGTCGCCTGATGTAACTCCTTGGCATTGATATAATGTCAGTGGTTGAGTCCTTGCTTTCTGCCATGTATGATTAATGGGCCACCTGGCAAACACACTATACGTGTACTGTGCCAGGTCACGCTGAGCTAATTTTTGCCAGGTGACACAATAGAAAACATTCCTAGTTGAAAATATCAAACAGATTTCAGCATAACATTCCAAACTCCAAGCACAGCAGGGGTTGTTTCACCATCTCTCTCTACCTCCTAGCCCTCAATATCACATACTGTGAACTCAGCTTCCAAATCTTTTCTTTCCAGTGATGCTAGCAATGGCGGGCCAAGAAGTTCTGGTCTGCATCTGAACTTTGCCTGGGGCTATTTTGGGAGAGAGCTGGAGAAGCAGTGCAGAAGGGCGGTTCTGAGGCCTTGTTTCACGCCCACTTCTAGCCATGTCTCTGTATGAGTTAATGCGTGAGATACGCTTATCTGAACTGACATGAAAACCTCGGGAGTAAAGACACCATCTGTGCTCATGCTGGCACTAAGGGGATATAAAAACCCTTGCTCCCCTGCATGGGCTGCAGGTACCGTGCAGCTTCCCTGGAGATGCTACTCCTAATTCCAAATCGCTGGGCAGAATCTTGACTCCACACCTCCCACAATGCACCAGCCAATGCAGCTGAACCAGCACAGTGGAGGAAAGTAGTCTGTACACATTAAAGTGCTGGCACAGAGTATTTCTTCCCTAGAACAAGGGGGAGGAACCAGGCTCGGTCACAATTCAATCCCCAGGGGCAGCATAGCTCCGTGCTGTCCCTTACTCAGGGTTTGCGGTAACTCCATAGTCAAACCCTAAATTAGGTACTACAATATAAGCTAATGCAATCCACCACAGCACTCACCATCGTCTATTTGCTCTGGTACATCCACTGAAACACTTTGGGAAATAGCAAAATACTATTTTGTGGGTACTGACGTGTTTTAAAAAAAAAAAATCAAGATCTTCACTTATGGTATCATTTGTAGCCATGTTTGGAGAGTTTTTAACTGAGAACCTCAAACTTTCTTTTTTTCTTTCCCAATCCATTCAGGCCCAGAACGGAAGCAGAGTAATTATAGATAGTGAGGGATAGATGGAAGTACAGATGGAAGGCTGATAAACAAAAAGGACCTTCTAGCTACTTGGACCAGACTTTTCGTCTGGGTAAGTGGATGCCTCATGGAAAATGATCACTAGGAACTGGCTCAAATGAAGCCTTGGTGATTTATATTTACATATAAAAGCAGTAGAGCTCATTAGGATTTTCTTTTTCTGTGAAAATTTGATAGAAGTTATTTTTGTCTGGTTTTTGTCAAAATTTAAAACTTTGAAATCTGGGGAAATTGTCAAAAAGCTAAAAAGAATCAGTTTTCAGCAACAGAAAATGTTCAGTTTCATCAAAATGTTCAGTTCAGAAACAAAAACAATCAATTTTCATTTGCCAAACAATGAAGAACATTCAGCGTTTGAATTAAAAACAAATGTTTGAGGAAAAATCATTTTCTTGTGCAAACATTTTGGTTACTTAAAAAAAATTCTGTCAAAAAAAAGAAACCCCACTGTGATGGAAAATGTTTAACCAGCTGCAGCAAACAATAGCAATTGTTCTACCCATGTTTCTCTGTGTCTTTGTTGCACCAATCAATTGTCTGAGAAACTAAACTTACCTTCCAGACTCATAGACTCATAGACTCATAGGTCAGAAGGGACCAATATGATCATCTAGTCTGACCTCCTGCACAAGGCAGGCCACAAAACCCTGCCCATATACATTTATAACAACCCCGACCCCATGACTGAGTTATTGAAATCCTCAAAATTGAGATTTGAAGACCTCAAGCTGCAGGGAATCCACCAGTCTTGATACTTCTTTCACCACTCTGCGTGGCTTCTGCCAGGGTCCATGGCAGAGTTCCCTGCAATTTTTCGTGTCCATGTGAGGAATGACTTTTATTATGTGCACCAATATGGATGTGTGTTGCAGGGGTGGGGCCAAGTGGTTCAGGGTGCAGGAGGGGCTCAGGCTGAGGCAAGAAGGTTTGCATGGGGGCAGGTGAAAGGCTCCGGCTGGGCATGTGGGATTAGGGGTGAGGCCGGTGATGAAGGATTTAGGGTACAAGCTGCCCCGGGACTACCCCCAAGCCTCTCTCACTGAAGGAGCTCAGGGCACATTTGAGATGCCCTCCACGGTCCACAGCTTCCTCAGCGGCCTGACTGGGGCATCTATCCCCGCCGGGGCAGGTCCGCACTAGGCTTGTGGGGACCAGGGAAGGGGAGTAGCTTAGATGGAACTTAGGTCTGGGCTTCTGGGTTTACTCCACCCTGCACAACGCAGCTCCTGCCAAGCTCTGGAACTTCCTCTCCCCCTAATCTGCCACTGCACCATCCAATATATGCATGTAGGACCCTGCAGCTCATCTGG
The DNA here is from genome assembly GCF_003597395.2 of Chelonoidis abingdonii. NCBI lineage: Eukaryota > Metazoa > Chordata > Testudines > Testudinidae > Chelonoidis > Chelonoidis abingdonii. Next base: position 24,999,535 of record NC_133777.1, read on the forward strand.
GTGATTTCAAACAGCCTGGGCTCCCAGCCACCGCTACCATGGCAGTGGTAGCAGCCAGGGTTCTCAGGCCCTTGAAATCTCTGGGCCCCAGAAATTACCCCCTTTGTCCTCCCTCCTCAGTGGCCCCTGGTGGGTGAAAGCAGAATGTATTTTCTGCAGAAAAAAGAAAAGTTCTGGATGGCACATGAATTCTGTGTCTGTGCAGTGGCACAGAATTCCCAAGGAGTATTTAATTGCCTGTATTGGACTCCGTTTTATGTAATCCCTGTAGATGCAGTTTCACTCCTTTTCATTATTCATTTTTTTTACTCTGTTCTTAGTTCATCGTCACTTTGGGTAAGAGGTGTAGAGGTATGTCATTGTGCTACCTGGTCATTATTGACTTACTTTGCACATGTTCACTAAAGGCACTAACCGATTGTTGGTTTAGAGCCCTTTAAAATGATGAATGTAGCACTGCCCTTTGTCCAGGTTAAAAAAGAGAAGACTCAAGGCCACTCTGGAATTTTTGTGTTTGTGTGGTGCGGTGTGTGTTGTGCGCGCGCCCAAGTCACAACGAGTTGACTGATAGAGTTTGGAGCACTGAACAAAAGCAAGATTCTGGCATTTTTTTTTTGGATGGGTGGGATGGTTTGGTGCCTCCTTAGAAAATGGAAACAGAACTTCCTACATACTTTGTAAATACACTAGATTGTATGAAAGATACTGTGACGGTCATGCCCCTAGGGTCAGGGCAGCGTGGCCTATCGGGCACAGTTTATGAAGCAAGCCAGGGCAACATCACCTAAAGGCCAGAGTTGCAGCACTCCTTTGGCGTCACCATCACCATCACCCTGACCACAACCTCCTCCTTGTAGAAGTGACAGGTCTGTCGTTTCCGCACCAGTGGGGCAACTATTTGCCCTCCTGTTCTGCCTGCCACAGCTCTTTGGGTTTTACATGGCCCTGCCGCATGTCCATATCACTGCCCTTTCCCCTCCCATCCCTGCACAAGTTCCGGTGGCTGGATCAGAGCTGGGCCTGCACAGCCTCCTCTCCCTTATACAGACCCGTGAGATCCACCATCCCCCACAGACTCCAGGCAGGAGCCATTTGCTGCGTGGGAGCGGGCCTGCTCAGCTGGGCAGTTTACTAATGTGAGCTCTCCACACTGAGCAAACAGGAAGAGCAACTTCACACCTTCCTGGGGCTTTAACAGGGGAGCGGAGTTCACCTGGGTACCTGGCTGCCGGGCAGCAGGGTTCAAAATGGTGACCAAGGCAGTATTCTGGGATTGACACCTCGTGGAGGCAACTTAGGGCAATGCAAAACAACCATGTTCACACTGACATTGTGTCACTCTAACTACGTCATCCTAAGCTCCATGCCTCTCCTCGAGGGGGTTTATTATGCCTGGCGTAACATGTGAGTCGAAAGCAGCGGGAGAAGCATATAAGCGTTGTACATCTGCATAGTAAGGTTGATGTCAGCTGTGCTTATGTTGACAAAACCAGTCGTGTAGACAGGGCCTTTGAAAGACCAGGAAGTGGTTATGGTGAATAGCCCTGGGGCAGCCACATTTAGCTGTGCAGGCCCAAAACACTACTGTTAAGGATTTCACAAAGGAGCTCAGGTACCTAGAAAAATCAGTCAACTGCCAATTCTTGTGAGTGGGGCCTGATCTTGCCAGCTTGCCAACCAGATTGGGTCCCATTTAAACATCTGCCACCGGAGGTGGAGAAGTGGTGTTCCCATCACTCTGTCATTATTCATTCTAAAGGTGGCGGCGTGCAGCTCTCTCTCGATACAAGGATGATGTCTGCCAGGGGGAAAGACGTTAACACCCTTGGCAGAAGCCTACATTTGTGAAAGTTACTGGCAACCCCCTGTAACAACTAACAGTTCAGCCATTGGGGGAAGCAGAAGCCTCACCTACACAGTAACCTGAACTTTTGAACTGTCTTCTCTCTTCTGCCTTAAAGCAGGAGAATCTAGCTCCAAACTGGTTTCACTGACCAGATAACGAAAGTACGGGGTCTGACAACCACCAATCAAGTGTTAACACAGCAAGGGTCTCTGCTGAATGTGTATAAAAGGTTGTGAAGTTTGTATAAGATGGAGTTTTTTTGTACCAAAGGTACAAGGCTCTCCTTTTCTCTGCAGAATAAAAGCAACCTTTCCTTATCTCTGTCTGGTTGTCATTGGCTCTCAGCCAGGCGGACCCGATAGTTTGGTAACAATGATGAAATTCTTTCAATGTGAGGGAGCCAGTGTGCAGGTGGCAACCTCATGAACTTGAGAGAAGGGAGCCCTGGATTCGGTAGCAGAGAAGTCCAAGACAACCAGGGGTCTCCTGTCCCTGCAGCAGCTCTCATCTGCCTTTACAGTCGCAGAGAATTGGCACATCCTCAAATTAGACCTGTTCTGCTGTGGGTCTTCAGAAGTTTGGACTCCCATGAGGTTGAAGACTCCCAAGCCACAGGCTGAAGCGCCAAGACCCCTTCCCCACAGGGCTGAAGCCCTCAGCCGCAACAGGTGCCTTCGTGGGGAGGAAGCCCAGAGCCCAGGCAGGTCCCTCCCATGGGGCTGAACAACATAGCCCCAACTCTCAAATGTCCCACTTTCTGTCTCAGGGGCGGCCAAACTTACTAACCCTCCAAGTCACGGTGCCAGTGTCTTGTTTCTCCTAGGAGGGCCACCCAGCGGACAGTCTTAAGGGCTGTCAGACAAAGCGCAGTCCAAACTTCAAGCTTTTCATGGGTGAATACTCACTTCTTGAGTATTCTGAAATAACTAGGTACAGCAGTGGCCAATCTGTGGCTCCGGAGCGAATGCAGCTTTCAGAAGTTAATATTCGGCTCTTTGCATACGCACTGACTCCGGGGCTGGAACTACAGATGCCAACTTTCCAATGTGCGGGTGGGTGCTCACTGCTTAAACCACGACTGTGCCCAGCTCTGACCCTATCCCACTCCACTCCACCCCTTCTCTTAAGGCCCCCACCCTTCCCATGCCCTCACTCCTCCCCTTCCCCCAGAGCCTCCTGCCCTACCGCAAAACAGTGATCGCAGTGGGCAGGAGGCATGGGAGGGGAGAGGGAGGCGCCGATGGCAGGTCCACCAATGGGTGGGAAAGCGCCGGAGGGAGGGGGGGAGCTGAGGGGGGGCTGCTGACTTATTACTGTGGCTCTTTGGCAATGGTACATTGGTAAATTCTGAATCCTTCTCAGGCTCAGGTCGGCCCACCCTGAGTTACGGTCTCATCTTCATGACATTGTATAAATCTCTGTCCCTCTGTGTTCCCTTTTCTCCCTTCTCGTTCATATGTTCATTATCACTAACCATTTTCCTAGCCCTCATTTCCCATCCCTGTTTATTTCTCTGTGTCTCTTCCATTCTTCTCTGATCCCTGTCACAGACCAGCCCCCTCATGTTCTCCATTTCTTCCCTTGAGTTATAGCTTCCCCTCTGACTGCCTCTGGTCCTTCTCCTCTCCAAAGTGTTTTCTTTTCATTGGTTTTATATTTAATTTTCACCCTTTCTCTAGGACTCTCAGTTTCTTATGTTTTACTTTATCTTTCCTTGTGTTTTCTCTGTTCCTTCTGGCTCAGCCCAGCCAGCCCCCTGACTCTCACAGTGCTGCTAACCCCAGAAGCTAAAAATCACGACGCAGAACTGAAATTGACTCCCCAAAACATGAGGTTTTCATAGAAAACATTATATAATGTAGCCTGTTTTATCTTGGATTTTTAACTCTCCCTGTCCATGCCCCATGGGTTGAACAAATACAGTGGTGCCAACCCTACATCTCAGGGGAAGGTGACTTGGGACCTGCAGCAGGTGCTCTGGCTGGAGATCCAGTGAGATCTAATGAAACCGATCTGTACAAACCGCTCCCTGCTGCTGCTTCTTCTCCCAACCCCCCAAACCCTCATTGATTTTATTCTGTGTCCCTGCACCCCATCCCTGCCTGTGCCCAGCCCGGCTCTTAGTTCTGCCCCCTGCCCAGCCCCCACATCAGCCCCTCATGGCCCCTCTGCAGCCCGCAGGGGTTCTTTCCCTCTCCATCCCTGGGGCTGCAGAGAGGGAGGGGAGGAGTTCCAGCAGCCATAGAGATGAGGTCCCAGGGGCTGGGTCAATGTAAGTGCTCCAAGATCATAGAGACTTGGGTCCATGAGGTTAGAGAGGCTGATTCCGGTGCCCCGCTCTGCTGTGTCTCAGGGACAACAGTCTGAGCCAGGCTCCACGCCCCATGCAGAGCCAGGGCGGATTCTCCCCCAGAGACGGAGCCTGGCAGGAATGTGAAGATGGGGCCTCGTCACCAAGCATTGATAAATGTCACCTGCCCTGGTCATCAGTCCAGACAAACCCGGATCCTGCTGGGGAACCCGGCCTCAGGGACAGGGGGGTACAGGGGAGGTGAGAGCCTGGACCTGACCCCTCAACCGCTCCACAGCCCAGATCCCCACTCAGTGCTAAGCTGATCCGTCCCTTTCTCCTCACAGACTCTCTGGCCACCCCCACAGCCCAGAATAGCCCAGCCCCACCTCCACCTCCCAGCAATGTTCTCCCTGAGGTGAATCCCGGCACAGCCCAGCACACTAGCATGCAGTGTCAAATCTCTCAGGTTGTTGGGCAGTCGCTGCCGGTGTCTCCGTATCTCACACTTTTTCGATTCTCAGACAGGATGAAGTGTGGGATGAGCCGTGTCTGGATCCAGAAGTCACAATTTGCTGGGGAGAGAGAGAAAAAGAGGGTCAGGGCAGAGCTCGGGCAATGGTGTAGCCACGTTGCTAAGAGCAGGGGAGCAAACTTTTGAAAAGGAGCCCCCGTCTTGGCTCCTCCTCTGGTCATGCCCTTGGCTGGCTGGCTGCGCCGTGCCGTGTGCCCCCCACATGGCTCTTCCGGCCATGCTATGGCCCCCCACTCTCTCCTCCCCTGACTCCTTGGCTGTGCTGCCCCTCCCCATGGCTCCTCTGCTGTGCTGCCCCCTCCCCAATGGCTCCTCTGGCTGTGCTGCCCACCTTGCCCTGCAGGAACCCAGCGTCCTGCCCAGCAGGCCAAGGTTCAGAGTGGAGCGTGGGCCCCGCCTGCTGGTGCCATGGTAACCCTTAACTAAGGTGCTGCTTTTGGAAATGTGCTGAGGGGAAGCGGGCTGCTTCCCTGCACCCCCCAGCTATGCTACTGAAGTCAGCCCTGGGGGAGGCTGAAGACCATTTCTCACACTCCCCAGCAAACCCTGTTCTGTCTGCAACAGGCCTGGATCCAGGGAGCTGCCTCTGCCTGGGCACCTGAGAGACTGGCGCAGAGATGTTCAGTGCAGTTCCTGGGCATGAAATCAGG